>NW_028261394.1:795000-915000 GCF_051295495.1 Thamnophis sirtalis | reverse complement strand
CAGAAACACAAGAGATACAATAGTTTGGATGACAATGCGGTCACCCATAATAAAAATAATGGGAAATAATGGAATGAAGCAATGAATACAGGGAGTCCTCGAGATTCAACCACAATTGAGCCCAAATTTTTATGTTGCTAAGTGGGACATTTGTTATGTGAACTTTGCCCTATTTTACAGCTTTTCCGGCCACAGGGGTTGAGTTAATCACTGCAGTCGTTAAGTTGGTCACCCGGTTGTTAAGTGAATCCAGTTTCCTCATTGAGTTTGCTTTTCAGAAGGTCACAAAAAGAGGATCGCGTGACCCTGGGACCCTGCAACCTGTCATAAGTATGAGTCAGTTGCCAAGCATCTGAATTTTGATCACGTGACTATGGGGATGCTGCAGTGGTCGTAAGTGTGGAAAATGACCGTGTCACATTTTTGGTGCCGTTATAACTTTCAACACTCACTACGTGAACTGTTGTAAGTCCGGGACCACCTCTAGGACACGGAGTGGTCCTGCCGCGAGTTGCCCACCGCAGGTTGTGCTAGAGCCAAGGGGGACAGCAGAGCCGCAGCGAGAGCATCGCCCAGGCCGAACAAGTCCTACGTGGGGGGGCCTTGCGTGGATGACGTGAGATTTGCAGAACATGAGAGAGAGAAAGAGAAAGAGAGAGGGAGGGTGGGAGAGAGAGAGAAAGAGAGAGGGAGGGTGGGAGAGAGAGAGAATGTGTGTGAGAGAGACAGAGAGACACAGAGAGAGAGACGTGTGTGTGTGTGTGAGAGAGAGAGAGAGAGACAGTGAGAGAGTGAAAGAGAGAATGAGTGTGTGTGTGAGAGACAGAGAGAGACAGTGAGAGAGGAAAGTGAGAGTGTGAGAGAAAGTGTGTGTGTGAGAGAGAGACAATGTGTGTGAGAGAGACACAGAGACACACAGAGAGACAGTGTGTGTGTGTGTGAAAGAGAGAGAGAGAGGCAGTGAGAGAGAGAATGAATGTGTGTGTGTGAGAGAGAGACAGTGAGAGAGGAAAGTGAGAGAGTGAGAGAGAAAGTGTGTAAGAGAGACACAGAGACACAGAGAGAGACAGTGTGTGTGTGTATGAGAGAGGCAGTGAGAGAGAGAATGAATGTGTGTGAGAGAGAGAGACACACAGAGAGACAGTGAGAGAGAAAGTGAGAGAGTGAGATAAAGTAAGTGTGTGTGTGTGTGTGTGTGTGTGTGTGTGTGAGAGAGAGAGAGAGAGAGAGAGAGAGAGAGAGAGAGAGAGAGAGAGAGAGGGACCTGCTTTTAATCTCCTGTCAATGGTCCTGACATGTTTTTTGCACCCCGGCTGGAAGTCTCGGGAAAGGCGTCCCTCTGACATCCCACCGGCCTCTTCCTTTGATTTGTGAAGGAAAGCAGGAAAGCTGTTTCATTTCCATCTCATAAATTAAACGCCCGCTCAGAGCTTTTGTTTAAAGACAAGTTCACACACACACACACACACACACACACACACACACACACACACGGGCTTGCCAAAGATTAACGCAACATCTCTGCTCCCCACAGCAGCCCCTCCTGCTTAAGGAAAAGCTAGGGTTCACCTGGGAATCTTGGCTGAAGGTTTTTTTGGGGGGAGGGAGCGATGGAAGGCAGACTCCCCGGTTGATAAGGACTGAGCGAAATCTTATCAAGTCTAACTGTGGCCTTGGAGTCATGGACGAGCCCTTGTCCCTCAACGTTTTCTGGTGACAAAGGAATCAAACCAAGGAACTCAAGTTGGTGCAAACATGCCAAAATGCATTTAAAAAAAAAAAAGAAGCTTAGAGAAACGTCTCTGCCGACTTGCATCTTAGGAAAATTGCATCCTAAAAAAAAATCAATTCAGTTTTTGCTTTAAGATCTCTTTTAAGTAATTGGTGCAGGGACAGAAGGGAGGGAGGACTGAGAAATTGCAAAGCACCAGTGAAACTATCCGTCTCTACTCAGGGATTTCCTTTCATTAATTGATTGGATCGATCGATTTAAACTGAGCCATCGAAAAAAGCCAGGGCAAGTGGGCTACGCTGAAAAAAAAGATTCTTTTTAATATTATTTTTTTGAAAAGCAGGATTGGCCCAGTGCTATCTTAGAAGAGCCCCCTTCTTCACAACTTATGCAACAAGGGGGAAACACTCTCGGCCCTGGCTTGAGACCAAAAACAAAAGAAGCATTTTCTTCCTTCAACCAATAAATGCAACTTTTGATAAATATTGGGTACAAAGGCATGCGGGTTTAATGTACTAATAGCTCAGAAAGTCACAAGGGTTTTAATAGAGAGTTAATGAAGGATATCTGAAAAGTAGTTCAAAAGCCCTATAAGGCTGCCTGGGGAATTCTGGGAGTTAAAGTCCACCCATATTAAAGTTCTCAAGGTTTGCTCTCTCTTTCTCTCTCCAGCTGTCCATCTAGCTCCTATCTCAGTGTTTCTCAACCTTGACAACTTGAAGATGTCTGGACTTCAACTCCAGAATTCCCCAGCCAGCAATTCTAGGAGTTGAAGTCCATTCAAATTAAAGTTGCCAAGGTTGAGAAATACTGCTCCATCCATCCATCCATCCATCCATCCATCCATCCATCCCTATCTATCTATCTATCTATCTATCTATCTATCTATCTATCTATCTATCTATCCATCCATCCATCCATCCATCCATCCATCCATATCTATCTATCTATCTATCTATCTATCTATCTATCTATCTATCTATCTATCTATCTATCTATCTATCTAATCCAGTGTTTCTCAACCTTGACAACTAGAAGATGTCTGGACTTCAACTCCAGAATTCCCCAGCCAGCAATTCTAGGAGTTGAAGTCCATTCAAATTAAAGTTGCCAAGGTTGAGAAATACTGCTCCATCCATCCATCCATCCATCCATCCATCCATCCATCCATCCATCCATCCATCCCTATCTATCTATCTATCTATCTATCCATCCATCCATCCATCCATCCATCCATCCATCCATCCATCCATATCTATCTATCTATCTATCTATCTATCTATCTATCTATCTATCTATCTATCTATCTATCTATCTATCTAATCCAGTGTTTCTCAACCTTGGCAACTAGAAGATGTCTGGACTTCAACTCCCAGAATTCCCCAGCCAGCAATTCTAGGAGTTGAAGTCCACTCGAATTAAGGTTGCCAAGGTTGAGAAATACTGCCCCATCCATCCATCCATCCATCCATCCATCCATCCATCCATCCATCCATCCCTATCTATCTATCTATCTATCTATCTATCTATCTATCTATCTATCTATCTATCTAATCCAGTGTTTCTCAACCTTGGCAACTTGAAGATGTCCAGACTTCAACTCCCAGAATTCCCCAGCCAGCGAATGCTGGCTGGGGAATTCTGGGAGTTGAAGTCCGGACATCTTCAAGTTGCCTAGGTTGAGAAACACTGATCTAATCTATCTATCATCTCTATCAAAAAAAAAAGACCACTTTTCCCAGGTTCCCCAGAATTTTGGAACATCTCATGTAAAAAAGTTGGAAAACTAGCAAGATTCTGTCTATCGTGACCAACATTGTTCACAGGACTTCCTGCAAGACCAGCACCAACCCACCAGCTTTGGTGGCAAAATAAAACTTCAGCAGCTTATTTCCTTAGTGTGAATATTCAGTCAACATAGTGCCTGGGAAAGTTTTGGCTTCGATGGAATCGTCTTCGGGGAGCCTTTTTGAAGGCATCGGAGCTTCTTGGGAGCTTCTGAGTCAATCAACTGATCAAATCTTTATTGCGGTCAAAGACCAGCATGTGAGTCAATTCTGTGATTCAGATCAAAGTGAAAACCTGGACAGGATCCTGGGTGATTCACACACACATAGACACACACAGACCCCTCTCATCTGTACCTGGCTTGAACTTTCTATCTGCAGACATTGTTTAGGGAGGTTGTGAGTGCAACAGGGTGCAAAAGCAACACTCCGCCAGCCTTAGCCAAAGGAGCAATTACACCGTGCAATTAAGTTTGTGATTGCTCTGTCTATTTGCTACAACATCAATCAGCCTGAACATCCTCGGTACTTATATTTGTTCTTTGATAATGCAAGAGCGCTCGTAAAAAAATACCTTCGGGCCAAGTTGCAACCTAAGAGAGGTTGGCAGGCTTTTGCCAAGGCTGGGGTAAATATTTATTTCATGAATGACTTGCAACATCATTTTAAACAAAAATGACTGTGTACCGAGGCCCTCGTTAAAACGAATCCTTTCCGAAGAAAACAAGCATCGGCCACTGGCCCCAAATAGCTCCCGGGTCTCTCAAGCGATGACCCCAAACTGAAATGTGTCTTCTCCACGCACATTTTTCCCCACTCGCTTTTATCAACAAGGCATATTTGATGAATATTCCCGCTCTAAAGCCATATAAAAATAGTTCAGTGCCTCAAGTCCCAAAGTCAGAAGGCTGTTCGTTCAATGTTTGCCTTATATGTCCTTCTTTAGGGGGAGATCATCTCTACCAAGGTAACGGCTTAGCTTCCTTCCGAGATATTTTGAGGTCCGGCCCGTGGGGAAAACAAAGGCGACCTTCTTCTAAAAGAAGAGCACGGATGGCGTGGAGTCCACGCTGACCATCGAGGGTTCAGGCCAGAGGTACCTGCGCAGAAGAGAGCAGTGTGGCTCCTGGGGAAGATCCCACGCTGAGTTTCTCTACCCAGGAGATCCATCACTCCTGAATCTGGCAAAGATCTGTCTAATAATAGTGGGCAAAATAGTCGGGGCCTCCTGTTTGATGAACAGATGTTCTACCACCCAGCCACAGCCTGTCCACAGCCTTGCAGAGTGCAAAGGATGGGTTATCCAAAATAAGAACAGAATCCACCAGGGACTAGCTGCTTTTTACCTCTCCAATGGGAAACCTCATGATGTTTGCGATGAGCGTGAGAATCAGAGCAGGGATGGAGATCTGAAGGGGCAGCAGAGTCGGCGTGGCCTGGTGTCGTCCTCTGAATGCCAGGGTTTTGAAAACCGGCATCGTAGACTGCTCAGGTGACCTTGGTGGATTTGGCTGACAAGGGCCGCATGATGTGCTCCTTGTAGACTCTTGTAAACTGGGCATCAGATGTGGTTGAGATGGCAAGGGTGCACGGTGATGTCAATGGCCTGGGAGATAAAGGGAGGGAGGCAACTTGCATCCACTCGTCCCTGGGATTGAAATACAGGGAAATGACACAGGTGTGTCTTCTGATCCTTGACAGAGGGGGGGCAGGGAGAAGCCGCAGTCCTCTAACACCAAGAGTGTTTGGGGGCTTCACTTCTGTAAATGCCCAGAGTCACCATGTGGGAGTTGAGCAGCCATATACATTTTCCAAATCAATAGTTCAGGTCAAGGAAGCCCTCTCTTCAGAAGTCCAGTTAGGGAATGAATCTGGGAAGCCCCTCAAAGCAGTTTGTTTTTTTTGCAGCTCAGCTGGTGTTGTGACTCAGCAGCAGCTTGCTGTGAGTTGCGTCGGGATGCAGGAATAATGAGCAGCTGTTGCTCGTTAGGGTCGTCTTCTGCAGATAGGATGGTGCCACGCCTTAGTTGCATAAGTCAACGTTCGTGGTTCGTCGTTCGTCGTGTGTGGTTCATCGTTTCGAGATTCAAAGAGGCACTTGGATAAGTGATTTGCTTTCTGTAAACCTGGTTTTGCTGTAAGAGCTTTTTGTTTTTGCTTTTGCTGTGTAACTTTTTGCCAGAGACTTTATCTACGTTTATTTTTGGGCTCGCATCCAGCTGGAGCCGAGACTGATAAAGATATTTCCTTTGAAGTCCTGTCTGACTGTCATTTGTGAACGAGCGAAGAAGGTGGGTCAGAACAGCTGGGCTCACCCCACTGAATGCAACCCCATGGGGAGAGAACATCCCCGCATGCCCCTGTAGCCCTTCACCGGAGGGAAGGCTGCATGGGGACGGTTCTCTCCACTTTGCAAAGATGGAATGAAGGCCGCAGCGAGCAAGTCATCTGGAATGGCAGAGTCAGGGTGCCAGAGATTTATTATTAAAATATTTGTACTGAATTTATACAGTTAAGATACTTGCTTCTTTCCTACCACAAAGAAATCTGGGATGTTTGGGAGCCACCAGCCTCTCCTTCCAACCAGCCTCAATTCAGCGGAAGACAGAAGGTGGGGGGAACATTAAAGAACATTCAAATGAGAGGTATAAACGAGACTGGAAAAAATGGATTGATTATATACAAAGCAAATACGGGACTAGGAAATTCCAGATAGCTTATACTTAAAATTAGTAATAACTTAAACTGTTAAAAATTTGGGTAACAGCAAGAAGCTGAGTTCAATGTAGAGATATTTTAGACTGTGATTGTCAAAAAGTTATACCATGTATGGGCTCTGGGAAGTCGGGGGGAGGGAAGGGAGGTGGGGTCTAGGGGGAGGGGGGAAATATAATATGTGTTAAATTTTAAAGCATGATTGCACTTGTATACTGTGGTTTTTTTAATGTTAGTGTCAAAACAGAACAAACTGAATATATTGGAAGGTAATAGAAGTATGCCGAAGGGAGGAGCTGAGTGAAAGAAGAAGGAGGGTGGAGAGGGTGAGAGAGAGGAGGAGGAGAAGGAAGGGAGGGAATGGATTAAGAGAGGGAGTGATAGGGTTAGGGTTAGATAGAGGGGGAGGGGAAGTAGGTGTAGAGGGGTATGAGAGAAGGAAGAATGAAAGTTGGAGGGGGATGAAAGAGGGTGTATGGTGGGCCAAGGTGATATATTGGGTTTGTATTGTAGGGGGCATTTTCTATAAAAGTGAGGGCTGTGTTTATTACCCAATGTTATATGCCTCGGTTGCACAGTAAACATGTGATTGTATAGAATGAAATGGAAATAAAAAAAAGATTTGTAAAGATAAAGATAAAGAAGGTGGGGGGAGGGCAACCTTCACATGCCAAAATGCCTGTTGCCTGTAACCATTGTACCCATTACACCTGCTTTAATGTACCCGTCCTCCCAGGGCACGCTAAGTATTTGCGTAGCTTGACTGATGCCATCCATCAGCCAGAAAGTGCAGCTCAGGAGCATCCAGCAGGTAGGCAGAACCATCTCACAAAGCAGAAAAAGATGCATTTACACCATAAACGAGACAATTGCACAATCCTTCAAGCCTGGAATATTACAGCCGGGCTGGAGATCATATCAGCTTCTGCAAAACAATCGGGCTTATTTGATCAGGCAGGGCTGGGAAGAGGGAGGCTCAGCCGGCTGGCCGCATTTTGCCAGAGGAGGGAAGGGGCCCAGGGGCCTCTCCAGATCCAGATTCGGGAGGGCAGGCGGCTCTGCTGAGGCTGGCAAACATGGTAAGATCCTGCAGACCCCAAAGGCCGGGATGAATAATTGCCGAAGGCAAAGCAAGCAGGAGGGGAAGCTCAGGGCCTCAACGGGGAAGCCACGACCTCCCCTATTTTCCATCCTGTCCAAGATGATCTCAATCAATCGGAATAGAGCTGGAAGGGGCCCTGGAGGTCTTCTAGCCCAACCCCCCCTGCTCAAGCAGGAGAACCCTATGCCATCCCAAACAGGTGGCTGTCCAATCTCCTCTTGAAAGCCTCCAGTGATGGAGCCCCCACAACTTCTGAAGGCAACTTCTGTCCCACTGGATAATTGTTCTCACTGTGAGGAAGTTTCTCCTTTGTTTCAGATTGCTTCTCTCCTTGGTGAGTTTCCATCCTCTGCTTCCTGTCCTGCCTTCAGATTTTGGTAAATACCCCGACCCCTTCCTCTTTGTGGCAGCCCCTCAAATACTGGAAGCCTGTTAAGGGCCGAGGTGGCGCAGTGGTTAGGGGTGCAGAACTGCAGGCCACTTCAGCTGACTGTTATCTGCAGTTCGGTGGTTCTAATCTCACCGGCTCAAGGTTGACTCAGCCTTCCATCCTTCCGAGGTGGGTAAAAATGAGGACCCAGATTGTTGTTTGGGGCAATATGCTGACTCTGTAAACCACTTAGAGAGGGATAAAAGCCCTATGAAGCGGTATATAAGTCTAACTGCTATTGCTATCATGTCCCTCCTAGTCCTTCTTTTCTCTAGACTGCCAAACCCAACTCCTGCAACCGTTCTTCGCATGTTATGTTCCTCATCTCCAGGCCTTTAATCATCCTAGTTGCTCTTCTCTGCACCTTTTCCCCCATCTCAGCTCATTGGCACTCAGCCTGCCCAGCCCCCATAAGACAGCCAGAGGGAATCCCCTTCCACAAAATGCAGCAAAGCCGAAATGACTCCGGTGGGGCAAAGAATCCTCTGGATTAGCCCAAACACCGCTCTCAGTGGGTCTCCTCCTGGATTCCCTCTGGGAATGATGAGCTTTCTTCCTTCAGAGGCCAGAGCTGGGAAGAGCCCAGGGGGAGATAATAAGGGGGCGAAATCAGAATAATTCAGTTATTCCCCCCCCCAAAAAAAATGTTCCATTTTGTTTCTTGATTGTTTCTCCAACTCACAAGATACCATCAGCTCACGCAGGTCCCCACTTGGGGTCTCGGGTGTTGGGGATCCAGGGGCTAGGGAGAAATCCCTCCAAAGAGGGGAAGGAGGGAGGGATTCCCTGGGGGGAGAAAAGAGCCAAACTATTCAACAGCTCACCCCCTAATAGGTCCAGTGACTGGCCTTCGGGCTTAAAACCCCATTTGCAAGAAGCCTGGAAAAGCACCATCATCCATGAAGCCCAAGCAGGGGGAGGCCGGATGTTGGTCATCCCAGAAGTGTTCCATCTTCTGATGGCACTGGTTGCTTAGCAACGGACTACTTTTTTTAAAAGGAAGAGGAAAGAAGGATGGGGGGGGAAATCAGTGGGTCTCGGGGGAGAAATCTTCCCTGAGTTGGCTCCAAGATCTCCTCCACCTGGCTTGAGCCACCCATTTCAATCCAGGACACCTTCCCTCCCGCCCTCCGTAGCCCAGCAGCCTCTCCGCTAAAGAAACGTGGCAACAGTTGCTTGCACAGATTGATTCCTCCTAATTGCAAGCGGGAGGCTCGAGGCCCAAACTGCAAGATCAAATCCATCCTCATCATCGCCAGGGCGACAGCAATGATAATGAGGAAGATGGTGATGAGGCTGCCTGCCTGGTGCTTAGGGAAGATAAAATTCCTCTTCCAGATAAACAGAAATAAGAACTGAAATATACGAATTTGAAATTGGAGAGGAGGAGGGCAGAGGTGGGTTCCTACCAGTTCGCACCTATTCGGCAGAACCGGTTCGTCAAATCTACCGAACCGCTTAGAAGAGGTTCCAGCAGTGGACCCGGAAAGCAGGCCACACCTACAGAAGAGGTTCCAAACCTTTTTTGAAACCCACCACTGGTCCTTGGATATGATTATTCTACACTATCATGCTCACATTTATAAAACTCAGTGCCTCTGTGAAAGGTAAGGATGACTACTGCGTTTGTGGTGCAATCAGAACATTGTGTGTGTTGAAGTTGTTTTAACGCAAACCAAAGATGCCTTTTGAAAAACAGGTTTACATCCTATTCTTATGCATGCCGGTGCTGTGTGTGGGGTAATTTTAGGTGGTTCTGACAAGTGTCGTTGGCATCTTCATATCCGGTCACATGGGTGGCAAGCCACTCCCACAAAGGAGGCCACACCCACAGAGTAGGTTCGAACAATTTTTGAAACCCACCACTGGAGGAGGGCCTGATGAGAGCCGAAGACTTGCGTATCGGGAGGGCAGCCATGTGCCGCCACCTCGCCATCTTCACCTCACTTGAGTGATGCCACAGGTGGTGCTGAGAATGACGCAGGACGATGGACTTTCTGGTGGTCTCCATCCTGGGAAAGCCAGCCAGAGTTCCAGGGTTAACTTTAATTAGAACTCTCGGCTCTTTACTATTTGCAACCCAGCTCTCCAACAGAATTAACTCTTCCTCCCCCTCCCCTTCGAGCCGATCGGTTAAACACTCTTCAGAAAGCAAATAAAACAGGCAAATCCAAATTAAAAAGTTGCTCCGTAGGGAAGCTGGCACGGCCAGGCCGTCTGAGCAGGCAGCAATGCGGTCTGGGCTGCAAATCAGCCGTCAGGCCTTGCTGGGCCCTGCCTGCTGGAGAAGATGGAGAGTTTTAATAAGAGCGGCTTTGGAGAGGGTTTTCCTTCCCGAGGGCAGCGGGCAGCTGAGCCAAGGGTCTTCTTTGGGGGAAGTAGCTGGGATGGCACCAAACCTTGGGGGAGAGGCTGTTCCGGGGGGACTGGAGAAGCCACAGAGAAGACATGACTTCTCTGAGGTCCCATCAACGTTTAAGGGAAGTGACTGGACTTATCTGGCCTGGTGGGATGGACAGGTATCCTCCAGGAGAGGCGATCCCACAACATTAATTTCCTCTAGAGCTACCTTTGTAAGTTCTGGAAAGGGCTCTCAAAACCTCCAAGAGGCACTTTGACCAATGTCTGGTCAAAGAGCCACCAGCAAGGAAGTCAACCCCAACTTCCGTTTGAGATGAGACTCCCCTTGTAGAGGTGTTGACAAGAGAGCTCAGCCTCAGGGCCTAATCCAGGACCTCGGGAATAGCTAAAGATCTCAGACTTTGCAGGCAGGCAGGCAATTAAACAAATCAGTGGACTTCCAGGGGCTTTCAAACTAAATTGAACTCGGGTACGAACTGCAATAGGGTTTGGCAACCTCACTGATTTCCCAACTGAAAAGAATCAGGATTATTTTTCAGCTGCTGCCAATCAAAAGAATAAAAACTTCCCCCCATCAAAGACTGGACTTTGGTTTCCAAATTGCACCCTCAATAAGCGCAGACCAAGCATTTCAGCTGGCAGAGGCCATTCAGAGCAGCTCTACAGGTTTCCAAGCATATTCCCCCCCCACACACCCTCCATTTGCAGCCAGTGTTTAGGTGCAATAAATGAGATGCCGGAGTTATCGTAGAGTTTTTGACCTGGTCCTCTGACCCCTTTTCCCAGAGACTAAAAATAACCCTGGCATTTACAGCAGGCTGATAAGTCTGCCTGGCTGAAGAAGATTTAAAAATTGCTCCCTAGGTTCACTGCTCTTTCTCTGTGGAGGTGTCCTTCTCCTCTAAAATATGGCTAGGGCTAAAAATGGGGGGGTGGGGTTAGGGTGGTTGAAAGCATTGGGAAAGCTCTCTTCTTCCTTCCACTCAGCTGAGCAAATTCCGGGGACTTCCAAGAAATCCGGCGTGTCCAGGACAAAACTTGGTTGCAGCCAACTGGGAGATTTAAGACCCCAGGAATTCTCCTTTGAGACCCTTGTTGCTGCATCTGACAGGGAATCCCCCCCCCACCTTTGAAATCCAAGTCAATCTTTCCAGGTGTGGGGGACAGGAAGTGTAGCATTTGGAAGCCAGGCAGGTCTTCCAACCTTGCCCCAAATGGTCACTCTTAGTGAGGTAGGATGAGGAGGCTGTTGAGCATGTGGGAAGGAACGAGAGCTCACTCCAGTTAATTAAGTGGATTGCCATTATCTCCTCTCTGAATGTAAATTAGATTGATGGTTGAGTTACTCTTCCTTGTCTTGGCTCAGCTTCCCAAAGGTCAGGGCAAGCTCTCCTCCTGCCAACATTGTCCAGCACTGACGGCCAAGGATTAAATGGCCTGTACATTAGCCTAAGAGTAACGGCACATGGACTCCACGTTTGCAAGGAGGGGAGGCTCGTTGGGACCTGTGGCCCAGCCCCAGCCCCCCCCCCATGTCTTGGTCCGGCAGCAGAGAACAAAGAAGGACAAAGTTGTGTCCTGTTCACCAAGTCCTTCTCCCTCTGATCCAGCTCCACTTTCCAGATTCAACAACCCCGATCAATTCAGAAAATCAATTCGAGGGTTAAATTGCATTGTCCGATCCAATCAGTTTGAGTTGGATTTCTGAGCCAGTTTGGAAAAGGCTGCTGTTGTGTATAGACAGGATCTCTGGCTTGCCCAATTGGATTGGACAGTCCTAATTCAGTTTTAAAAGTTGCTTGCATATGAAGATCTGATCCATTGAGGTGGACCAGTGAGTTAAATATCCTCACTACACTGATGTTCCCACAACAGTACAGGAAATGTTCAAGTGGATGGACTCCTAACTGTCTCACTCTTTGTCTTTCTGAAAAAGCTGGACTACATATCCCATTGTCTCCATTCAGACCTATCCCTGCTTCTTGTTCCCCATTAGGCAAAGATTTAGCTCTTTGGAGAAGCCTCTGATGTTAGGAATGGTGGAAGGCAAGAGAAGGAGTCCATCCACCAGGTGGAGGGCTGATGGGGCAATATTGAAAAACCGGAAGGACCCGGTTAAGTGGAGAACATCCTGGAGAAAATCTGTCTCAAGGTCAATGACTTGGCGTGTAACTCTCATCATATCCTGGGAAGCTAAATCTAGCCCTCAACAGGGATGGACTGATGGTGGGAGGGTCGGGTGGCGGGATGGATGGGTACATATTAATTGTTATTGAGAATTTTGATTATAATAGTAAAACCTCATGCAAACTAAACTTAATGAAAGAAAAAAGAATAGAAAGAAGGAGTAAAAAAGAGAAAGAAGAAAGAGAAAACTAGGAACATAATTAAGAGACAAGAAATGTACGAAGAAGGGACTTCACAACATGGTGTTTCATCATAAAACTTTTTAAAAGAAAACTAACTGTTTTTCAGTCTATACAATTGTAGGTTTCCTCAAAGGGCACTTATAGGGAACCATCACCCCCAACCCCCAGAAGGAAGCGAGGAGGATGGTTCAGCTGGCCGAGGATTTGGGGAATGGAAATCCAAAGTTTCTGGAGGCAATCAAGACAAGGTGACCATTGGAATGGCAGGCTGCATTTTCTCTCTACAACTGTGCAAAATTGCAATGGGACCACAACATCTCCGAGCAGGAGGAGGGGTTTCTCTTGAAGCCCTAAGTCCAGGTCTGTCCCCCTCAGCCTAGACCCTCCCGGTCACTCCATTTATTTTAAATCCGAGCCAGTCATCCTCCACGCACTCACTCGTTCCCATCCGAGCTCTGATTGAGACATCCTAGCAGAAACTCCCAGACCCCCTGGAGAAAAATCTCAGCAAGGGAGAGTTTCTGAATAGATGTTGTTCAGCTGACCTTTAACACAGCCAGGTCCCTCTGGGTCAACGGGGCTCCAAACAGAGACACACAGGCGAGAAATGAACTCATCAGTGTCACTGCTTTGGAAAAACCGGAGGACTGTTGATTGCGACCCCTGGAAAAAAAGTTTGCGCCTGGCATTTCTTTCTAAAGAATGGCGAGAGGGGAAACAGCCAGCAACAGACGCCCTGATTTCCTTTGATTAAAATCCTGCAGAGCAGCAAGAGTTCCGAACAATGGATGATTAACGTGCAAAATGATACGACTCCAATTTATAGGACCCCAAAGGACCCCGAGTGGCAAACGTCAATTATGCCGGTTGCAGGGAGCATTTGCATGCATTGATTGGGTCTCAAGCTTGGGAGGGAGCTCCAGAAGGATCTGCCTCTCTGGAAGGGAGGGAAGGCAAAGGCCCCAAGGAGGCTGACCAGAAGCCGGAGTGAGGGGTGGGTGGGGTGCCTGCCCAAGGTCAATTTTTCCTTCTTTCCCAGCACAATCAAATAAATCCTGGGGTCAAGAGAGGCCAAGAACCAAACCCTGCGGATCAAAGGGCTGAACATGGTTGGATGAAACCACATTCAACATGAAAAGGAAAGTGGTGCATGAATAACCAATGAGAGCAAAATGCCCGTATGTCAAGAGGCTTCCTACATCAGCCAAGTCTGCTCAACATTTAACCTCCTCATCTGATCCATTGATATTGGGAAATCCACATTTAGGGCACAACGTCTTTCCTCCCCCCACATCCTGCACTTTCCCTCTTGGGACGTGTTCCCAAGGATATGACGTGGTCATCCATTCAGCACAAGAGCCATCCTGATGGGATCCCCTTTCCAAAACAGGCACCCTTCAAATGACCACATGACCTAACCTATGGTTGCATGAGGGGTCCTGCACCTTGGAGACCATGCAGCTATTTAAACATTTTTTCTAGGGATCTACTTTGGAGTTCTAGGTAGCTGTGGATTCCAGAAAAACAGGACTCCCACGTTGGACGGTAAGATCTTCGTGACTGCTGATCAAGCAAATCTCCATTGCTTGGGGCCATGATTTCAGAACAACCATCAATTCCCACAAAAGTAGAGGCCCTTGAGGCCAACAGGTCCTCTTCTTGCTCAGGAGAGGACTCCATCCTAAAGTATCCTAAACAATGCCTCAGTTTGGGGAGAGCTAGTAAAGATACCTTTGCACCCCTGTGAATCATGATTCCTCCGTGAAGCTGCTCCATTAGGTTGATTTTTCTAACCATCAGATTTTGCTTTCCTATAAATTCATTGATCCGTGTCTTGGCCTTCTCCTCTGGGACATATTTCCAGGTATCTGAAGAGGGCTATTGTACCTCCACCCCAAATCGTTTCTTCTCCAAACTAAACCTGCTCTCAATTCTTCAATCTCTTCTCTAGAACTTAGTTTTTCATTCCCTTCCATCCTCAAGGTCTGGCTCCGAAGGATTCCGGTTCTTCTGAAACCCTTAATCCAGAACTGGGCACCGTATTCGAGGTGGCACCGGGCCAAACTAGAAGAGAATGGAAGGATCACCTGCTCTGATTTAGAAATGAGATCTTTCTGGTTGAAGACTAAAACCATCTTCAACTTTTTTTATATATATCCAGACTGCAGCGATTTCCAATCAACTATGATTTCCATCTACAGGTTGGGAGAAGGCTAATTTAGATCATCAGATTCATCAGGATGCGTAATTACCTGACGATCCCACTGGGTTATGACAGCCTCATTTTCTGGCAATGGGAAAAAAAACCCAACTTTGTTCCTCTGAATGAGACCAAAATGCCTGCTTAGGAATTCCTCTCTCCTTGCCCTGACTGTCCATTTCTCCATCAGGTCCACAAGACTGTGGCTCCCTATGGAATATAATTACAGAAAGAAGCTCCTTGGCAGACCTTGGCTCTTCATAAAAGGTTAAGCAGAGACATACCTGGCTGGATTCAAAGGATGTGACTGGGAAACCCCTGAGCTGGAAGTAGACCAGGAATTTGAAGGCTACTTCCATATGGTGACCAAGAAGATGGCAGAGTCATGTTCTCGAAAAATCACCTGTCAAGTCTCCGGGAAATCAGGAGATTCAGGCAGTTCAAATGAGTATAAAGGTTGCCCAGGTTCTTGCTCTACAAGAACCTGGGCAACTTACAGTCAAGGGAAATGTGCGGGAGATAAGAGAGGCATTCCAGGTGGGCTGGACTTAGGTCTCCCACAGGAACTCATGATTTATGATGTGTTTGATCCCTCCCTCACCTCAGGTTGGTCATCTCCTACGTCACCAAAAGCCAAATTTGATGGGGAGGGGGCTTTATGTGATGACGGAAAAAGAATGCCAAATTGCTTCATTTGGAGAGGTTCATATTCCCAGCCATTTCTTGGTCTCTGGGGGGGCTCAGCTGGCTGTCCCCCCTCCCCAGGGGGCCTCCAGAAAGGTGTGACCACAAGCACTGAGGTTGGTGGGCCAAACCCAGCTTGGCGAAGGGTGCCCCGTCTGGCAGCCGAAGCTGGCGTGCCATCTGGCATCACGCTTGGTCCACACCTGGGTTGAGTGCCTGGGGTTTCCATGGCAACCTTTTTTCCCTAGGAAACCTGTTGGCAGAGAGTTACAAGCTTTTAAGAGCTGCATCAAGGTAAAAAGGAAACCCCACCGATTCATTAGCAACAGGTTTCCATAGTAACTGGGGGAACTAGTTTTAATAATTTAATTCTTCTCTCCCACTCCCCAAGTATGCATTTTGTCCACGTATGCATTTTATTCCTTGCAGGGGAGGGGCTGACAAAGATCTTGCAAGAGGATCTGTTTGGGGGAGGACGGAACAATGCAGTCTCGTTTTTTAGGTAAGCCAGCTTCTGAAACGAGAGACATCCAAACTTTGAAATGTCAGCTCACCTTTTCTGTGAATGCGAGACTTTGCAACGCCACGAGGGAGAAGCGAACTATCACAGAACAACACAACTCAGAGAGAGATGGATGCTCTCTTTTTAATCTGTTCCAGGTGCTGGGTAAAAATGCAGGAGAGGCCTAGCTGGGGAATTCTGGGAGTTGAAGTCATCCATTTTAAAGTTGCTGAAGTTCAGAAATGATAGATAGAAAGTCAGACAGACAGGCAGGTGTTTCTCAACCTTGCCAACTTTAAGATAAGTGGACTTCAACTCCCAGAATCCCCCAGACAGGACGTGTTGAAACTCAATTTTTGCATGTGGGCTTATAGCAATAGCACTTAGTCTTATATACCGCTTCGCAGTGCTTGACAGCCCTCTCTAAGCGGTTTACAGAGTCAGCCTCTTGCCCCCCCCAACAATCTGGCTCCTCATTTTACTGACCTCGGAAGGATGGAAGGCTGAGTCAACCTTGAGCCAATCAGGATCGAACTGTTGGCAGTCGCCAAAATTACCCTGCAATACTGCATTGTAACGACTGTGCCATCCCAACTACTATCTGGTCTGATTGCAGCGAGGCAAATTGCAAATGATTTGCAAATTAAGTAGGTCCTAGTCTTTCCCTTTTAGGCTGCTGTAGCCAACCCCCATACTAACGATTTCTCCATCAGCTCTTTTCCTGTGTTGGCCACGTAGTTCAAACCCAAAAGGGAAGGTTGTGAAAACTTTGGCTGGCCCAGGAAAGTTGGTTCCCAAGTATTTCTTAAGGTAAAAATATTCATGAGACAGAAGGGGCTTCAAGAGATAAATACGTTAAGGGAATTCTTTTTCCTGTTTTGCTGTCGCAGGAAAGAAGAAATGTGAACTTTCTAACATGCAAAAAGCGAAGCCAAGCAAACTATCCCATCGCTACGATGACGCATCGGTCCCATTTTACACCAGAACCAGCTGGGTCTCCTGCAGAGATGTCACTGTTTTAAAGGGCAAGTTAAGAGAGAAAAATAGCCAAGACGCGAAGCAGAAACGGCCTCTGGAGACCTACAATGGTCTAGAAAAAAGCCCCTTGTGTGGAATGAGAGAACCCTTGGCTTCCTTTGTCCTGATGGGCCAGGTGACATCTAGAATCCCTTAGCAGTTTTCCCATTCTATGTACCCGAATGTACAGCCTAAATGTTGGAGGTGTGGTTCTCTCGATGCTACATATTATCATATATGGTGGACCTGCCAAAAGGTTAAGGCATTCTGGATAAAAATATGGTGGGTCATGCAAAATATTTTTAAAAGAAGGATAAAGTTTATTCCTCAGTTATTTTTACTAGGTATATGTACTGACTTTACAGTGGTAGAGACTAATTTGATTCTGTACCTGATAACTGCAGCAAGACTGTTGGTGGCGCAATATTGGAAGAAGGAAGACTTGCCTACAATCCAAGAATGGACATTGAAAGTGACAAACTTAGCCGAGATGGCTAAAATATCGGCATATCTCAAAGATCACTCAAATGAGAGATATAAACGAGACTGGAAAAAATGGATTGACTATATACAAAATAAATACGGGACCAAGAAATTCCAGTTAGCCTATGCTTAAGATCAGAAATGATTTAAATTGTTTAAAGTTAGTTCAGCAAGAAGAAGCTAAGGTCAATGTAGAATGTCATTAATTTCTTTATTTCTTTTTTCTCAATAGATTTTAGACTGTGTTTGTTAAAAATCCATACCGTGTACGGGTTCTGGGAAGTCGGGGGGGGGGAAGGAGGAGGGGGGTTGGGGGGAGGGAGGGGCACACACAAAAAAATTGTACTTCAATGTCTTAATGATTGACAAATGATGAAATATTTGTGTTTTTTTTAAGAAATAAAATAAATATTTGACAGATAGAATCCCTTAGCAGTTTTCCCATGAAACGTTCTCCAGATCTTTCATTTCACTTCTCAGACTTCCTCTACCCAGGTAGGACAGAAGGACCCTGTGAGGCTTTGGGAGGGTCCCAGGTATCTTCCAACTGCACTGCTCATCACCCAATGCAGTCCTTCCAGCCCCCTCCTCAATCCTTGCTCTAGACTTTCCCAACTTCGATGGCAACATCCGCTGTCATCCATCAGCCGCATCCAAGCTATCTTAGCAGCAGCAGCAGCATGTGGAGAAATAAGGGAGGCATTTTGCAAAACAAGCAGCCCCCTTCCAACCCTTCGATATGGAGCAGCTGAGCGTGTGAACTCAGCCTCTTTCAGCCAGGCCTTGTTTCAGCAACCCAATCTTTGCCTGGGGAAAAAGAAAAACTCGCATTCATGAAAACCTTCTCCCATGCTCTCTGTTGACTCCACTAATCAAAACGACTTTGCACATCTAAGTTAACAAGCACATATGTCTCTCTTGGGCAAGCTGACACTTTGCATTCCAGGATCCAGGGCATCCAGGCACAATTAGAAAATGTAGAACAACTCGCTCTTACCCTCCCTCGCGATGAAGCATACAAAATTGCCAATTTCATGGTTGAAACTTCTCTTCGCTCTATCTGGCTTGTAAGTGGTTTCTCTCTCCCACCCGGCCACCAGCACGGATCCCGTCGACAGCACTGTCTGTGAGGCCGTGCCTTGTGGCTAAAATGTTGGCCAAAGTTGACCGGGGAAACAAGAGGGAGATTCCAACCCAGGGTTACCTAGAACCGAGACAAGAATCTGATTTAATGTTGATGCAGCTTTCCTTCTTGGACTTCATGGAGTTTGGAACCGGATATCCCAAAAGGGAAAAAAAAACCTAATGGGTGAAATGTAGGGTGCACATTTAAAAGAAGGATAAAGTTTATTCCTCAGTTATTTTTACTAGGTATATGTACTGACTTTACAGTGGTAGAGACTAACTTGATTCTGCACCTAATAACGGCAGCAAGACTGTTGGTGGCGCAATACTGGAAGAAGGAAGACTTGCCTACAACTCAAGAATGGACATTGAAAGTCACAAACTTAGCCGAGATGGCTAAAATATCGGCATATCTTAAAGATCACTCAAATGAGAGATATAAACGAGACTGGAAAAAATGGATTGACTGTATACAAAATAAATACGGGACCAAGAAATTCCAGTTAGCCTATGCTTAAGATCAGGAATGGTTTAAATTGTTTAAAGTTGGTTCAGTAAGAAGAAGCTAAGGTCAATGTAGAATGACATTAATTTCTTTATTTCTTTTTTCTCAATAGATTTTAGACTGTGTTTGTTAAAAATCCATACCGTGTACGGGTTCTGGGAAGTCGGGGGGGGGGGGAAGGAGGAGGGGGGGTGGGGGGGTGGAGGGAGGGAGGGGCATACAAAAAAATTGTACTTCAATGTTTTAATGATTGACGAATGATGAAATATTTGTGTTTTTTAAAAGAAATAAAAACCTTATCTAGAACAAATGTAGGGTGCACACAAGAGCCTGCAAGAATTGTGTGTCTCCGTGTTTAGTGGAAATGCCCTCAAGAACCTCCCAAGAATCTTCCCCTGTATGGATCGGGATGTAAAGAGAGCGAATCAACTGGATTTTGCGTTCTCTCCCCACCAATGGGAGAAGCGTCTTCCTCCAATCCAGCTCTTTCAGAGTTCCCTCATTTTGTTCCCTCATTATCTTCTCTGCTCCCACCGTTATCACAAAATTGTTTTTCCGAGGCCAAACTGAGTCTGGCACGAAGGGAAGGAAGAGGGCTGAAGAAGACTAAACAACACCTGATGGTACCGAGGCCTCTTCAGAGGCTGAGGCCAAAGGGTTTAACCGGCAGGAGGAACTTCTCCGGCTGATAAAAACAAGGCCGTTTATTGGACTCATCCTGAAACTGACGTGGACACCGTTGAACAGTTATGATACACAGACTTTGTTTTGTCCCCACGCTTGGAAGCCTTTCAGGGAGCGTCTCCAGATCTCCTGGTGTTTTGATAAGAGGCAGTTAAATGAATCCCAGTGTAAACAGAGGCCACGTTTTGCGCGCCCAACAGTTCTAATTGATGGGGGAAAGGAAGGAGAGAAGGAGAAAAGAAAGGAGGGAAGGAAGGAAGGAGGGAAGGAAGGAAGGAGGGAAGGAAGGAAGGAAGGAGGGAAGGAAGGAGGGAAGGAGAGAAAGAGGGAAGGGGAAGGAGGGAGGGAAGGAAGGAGGGAAGGAAGGAGAGAAGGAAGGAGGGAAGGAAGGAGGGAATGTAGGAGAGAAGGAAGGGGGAAAGGAAGGAGAAAAGGAGAAAAGAAAGGAGGGAAGGAAGGAGGGAAGGAAGGAGGGAAGGAGAGAAAGAGGGAAGGGGAAGGAGGGAGGGAAGCAAGGAGGGAAGGAAGGAGAGAAGAAAGGAGGGAAGGAAGGAGGGAATGTAGGAGAGAAGGAAGGAGGAAAGGAAGGGGGAAAGGAAGGAGAGAAGGAGAAAAGAAAGGAGGGAAGGAGAGAAGGAGGGAAGGGGAAGGAGGGAGGGAAGGAAGGAGGGAAGGAAGGGGAGTAGGAGAGAAGAAACGAGGGAAGGAAAGAGGGAGGGAGGGAAGAAGAAGTAGGACCGTTGTAAGATAAGATGGATCTATGGGATGGTAAGAAAGCAATCTTCAAGTATATTGTCAACTGTAGGGAAAAATTGTTATAAATACATATTATTAATAACAGTTATGAGATCATATAATTGTGAATGTATATATGAAATTGATAAAATAAAATAAAAAAATACTAACTAATTGATGCATTCAACGTAGCAGTTCTACATCTATCCAACGCCGTCTCTCTATCTACCCGCCTTCATCCTCACCAGTTGCCAAGAGGCCTGCCCAGTGGGCCTGTCCTCTCCTTGCCTCGTCCATGAAGGTTCCAGCTGAGCTGAGGCTAATTTATGGCTCCCGGCAAGGTACATGATGTGGGGCTCAAGAGGGGAGGAGAGGCTCCTGCTCGGTTAAGATCTGAGCTCTGTCAGACTCAAGCCAGACTGAGCAATGGTGGGATTCTCCTCCCTTTAAGGGTGCAGCCATCTCTGCTTTAGACCAGGTGCTTCAATGCTCCTTCCAGGAGATTGACTGAGCATCCAAAGGCAGACCGAACATCGTACAAGGTGCCTCCACTGGGGACAGAACAAAAACCATTGGTTGTGCCGTCACATGCCACGCCCGTGAATTCATCCAAGCCCATGGATCCATCAACAAATATGTCACATAAGCAGTTCAATATGGCATTTGAGCCTACCTATAATTGTGGCCGCAAGAATAACTTATGCACAATTTGGGAAATCCACTACCATACCGTCGGAAGATGCTATAATTAAAAAAATCTATGAATGTGCAGAAATGGACAGAATGACGGGTTGGCTGAGGGACAAAGGAGAAACGGAACATTATCTTAGCTGGAACTTATGATGTATGTGGGCGACAAGGAGAACAGCAGGGACTTAAAATGGGGAAAGTTAAAAGTGAACATGGGTATCGTGATAGATCCCTGAACTTTGCAATGAGAAGATGTGGCTTAGAGACCTAACAATGAGGAAGGAAAGAAAAAAGTTGGGCTGTGAATGACTGTCACCGCGGGGGGGGGGAGGGGAGGGGGGGGTTGTATGTTTAAAATTGTATTTGTATTTGTATGTTTTACTCTTTAAAAAATGTATAACTAATGAATGCCGATACAAAAGGCTGTATATTTACTTTATATTGTTATGTGTGTGTTGTCTTTTCTTATGCTGTTGTGTTTTTCTTTCTGTTTTTAAAGGTAATAATGTTTAATAAAAACTATTTAAAAAAAACAAAAACAAATATGTCACTCTGGAGCCATCCTACAAACCCAGAGGAGCCGTGTCAATCGAGCCGCCAATCAACCATGGCACCAACCACTTCTTCGCTTGGCGACCTCCACACACAATGGCTGGCCGGTCACATGACAGGTCACATGGCATGACCAGCCAGTCACATGGCCCACTGACCACAGGAGGTCAACAAAGCAGTGAAGAACTGAAAGAAGAAACTTAAACCAAAGTCCGGCTGGTCACAAAACGTTCAAAAGCGAAACCGCCAGCTCAGAGAACCCAGCAGCACCACCAGCGCCTCTCAGCCGAGCGACCAATACTTCCGTCGTTTCTAACTGCGGAAATTCACTTAACAACCTTGTATACAGGTAGTCCTCGATATACGACCACAATTGAGCCCGAAATTTCTGTTGCTAAGCGAGACCTTCGCTGAAGTGAGTTTTGCCCCGTTTTATGACTTTCCTTACCACAGTTGTTAAGTGAATCACACGGTCATTAAATGAATCTGGCTTCCCCATTGACTTTGCTTGCCAGGCGGTCACCAAGGGGTATTGCATGACCCGGAACACTGCAACCGTCATTAATGCGAGTCAGATTTTGGTCACGTGACCGTGCTGCCCCTTTGTGGGTTGCCTTGTCATAAGGGGGGGGGGGCTTTTCCCCCTCCACAGCTTCACCCGGGACTGATCATCATGGGGTGGCTGTGAGCAAATGGCGCTTCCTACACTGTGCGGGGAGCCGAATTCACATTTCATTTCTGCCGAAATCCAAACAAGGGAGAAAATCCTATATTCCGCTTCCAAGTTTACAAAAGGGCTCAAGCAAGGATTTTGCTTGAGCATGGGATTTAGGTTCTGACTCTGGGAACCTAAACTCCCATGGTTCTGACTCTGGGCACGGTCCATGTTGGGGAAGCCACACACCATTGGTCCAGTATTGGGAAACGCAAGACGTTTATTTCGGTTTCAGAAAGAATCCAATCGTTTATATTTCACCCTTGGATAAGTGCATTCGATTTCCTTCGCTGACCCGTGGCTGCATCTTTAGAGAATAGCAATAGCAGTTAGACTTATATGCCGCTTTACAGTGCTTTCCAGCCCTCTCTAAGCGGTTTACAGAGTCAGCATATTGCCCCCAACAACAATCTGGGTCCTCATTTCACCCACCTCGGAAGGATGGAAGGCTGAGTCAACCTTGAGCCGGTGAGATTTGAACCGCTGAACTGCAGATAACAGTCAGCTGAAGTAGCCTGCAGTACTGCACCCTAACCACTGCGCCACCTCAGCACCTTGGCCTCCACTTTGGCCAGGCCATTCCGCTCTCTCATCTCAAGGTTGGCGAAGCGAAATAAGCCTCATCCTTCCGAGATGAAGAACAGGAACCTCCCAAGTAAGTCAGGTTATTAGCGATTCTCCTGTGCCTGACCCCCTCTGGCTCCCTCCCTCCCAACCCTTTCAGCCAGGAGAGGAGGAAGAGAGAGAGAGAGAGAGAGAGAGAGAGAGAGAGAGAGAGAGAGAGAGAGAGAGAGAGAGAGAGAGAGAGAGAGAGAGAGAGAGAGAGAGAGAGAAAGGGGCAAAAATAGGAAGGGTCTGCAGACATGATCTCCCCCTACCACTCTGTTTTTCTCTTGCTGGGGGGGGACACAAACAGCGGACAACCCAGCTTGTGGGGAGCGATGGTAGGTGAGCACACCCTTGGCCTTGGCCACATTTGGTGCCCCTTTTGCCACCCCCATATTTTACAAGTGGGGCAACTGCCTTCCTTGCGAGGGGCCTCTTAAGAACTGCTGGATGCAGAGACGGATCAAGAGGGGGCTGCCTTCTTCCCACACTGCCCAGGAGGGATATGAGGGGTGCAAATCAGGCTTGAAGAAGAAAGAAGAGCAGAAGGCATCGGGATTCTTCCAATGAACCAGGAACCCAGACTGAAGAGGGTTCTAGAGTAAGGTTCTCCACTTCATGTTTTAGCTCCTACCAACCAGTCCCTCTGGCAGAGAACAGCTGTGGTGTCTACAAGGAGGCTGTTATTATATTTATCATTTGTGGTGCCTTTGAAAGACGCACACTTTTTGAGAATTTGCTAGAGATCCAAAATTACTTCTAAGAGAGACGCACCCGCGGAACCGGTCCCACTAGTCAAATTGTAGGCAGGATGCACTGACAGTGGCACATGGTTCATGCTCCCCGGCACCTCTGCCTTCCCCTAACAGGACAAGACACATGGTTACTTTCCAGCTGTGCTTTCCTTTTAAGCGGAGAAGAAAGGAGCTCTTTGGGGTCAGACAGAACTTAGTTTGAAGTCCTCAAAAGACTCTCAATCCGATGTCTTGGAAACGTGGTTCTATTTCCAAACAGAAATGATGGTTTAGACACCTCGGATGCATTCCTCTTTTTATGGCAGCCTCATAAAACGTTTTAGGAGATTCCTCTCTCTTGTCCAGCACCCCAACAGGCATTCAGAAGAGGAGCCTCTTTTGCAAACACATCCCCAGGCAATGCCTGGAGGAGAGGAAACCAAGGTCAGGATCGCTGCTGGAAGGACACAATAGCAACCTCCCGAGCAGTGTTTCTCAACCTTGGCAACTTGAAGATGTCTGGACTTCAAGTCCCAGAATTCCCCAGCCAGCGAATGCTGGCTGGGGAATTCTGGGAGTTGACGTCCAGACATCTTCAAGTTGCCAAGGTTGAGAAAGACTGCGAGTCCCGAGCCTCAGCTGGACTTTAGTCTAGGACAACTTGCCACATTTCTCACAGGACACTAATATAAAAAAAAATAGAGGAATAGAATCATCAAGGAAAGGATGCCAGTGGAGGGACAGAATGAAATGGGAACAACAAAAATTAAAATAATGTTTTAAGTCTTTCCCCCACCCCAAGCTAAAAGGACATCTTAGCTTCCTTACACCTTCGTGTCATTATCTGAGGATTGATCCAATCATTGGCACCTTTGATTAGTGCCGGGATAGACTCTTATCTGAAGCCTGCTGAGCTGTTTTCCCTTCAGTCCTGAGCTGGAGAGACCAGCCACGTGATTTTCCAAAGGCAGCTGCCTGCATTCCGAGGGCTGATGGAAATCAGCCTGCTGGGCAATAAAATAACCCTGGAGGCCAGGATCCAGTTTGGCTGCAGCCCAAATTGTTCCCGCTGCGGTTCCCATCATCCCCTGCCAATGTAAATATGATTGGTCATCTAACAGGTGAGAGAGAGAGAGAGAGAGAGAGAGAGAGAGTGTAGTTGAAGGAGGATCAAGTCCTCATCTGGGCCATTCGTGGTCTAAACAGACTCAGTCTAACCTAGTTTGTGGGGTTGATGGAAGGTAAAAACCTGGTTGGCTTTCTTTCCCCCCTGTTCCTCCAAAAAACACAATCTCAGCCCTCCCTCCCCCTCCCTCCCCCTCCCACCCATAAACCCATCCAAATCTCAACAAGCCATTCAGCTACATAGCTTCCCTGAGCATCTCAGCAAAGGAACATCCGATTCCACCCCCAGGGCCTTTATAAATAGTCTGATGCAGCAGAAACCGATGGTGGTTGAAGAAGAAGCTCAGTTCACATCATCTTTCAGCCCTTCTGCTCTCTCCCCCCCCCCAAACACCGAGAGCATGATCCTGCCCCACCCAGGAAGGAATCCCCTTTCAAGTTGGCCTCTCTAACCATGCCTCTACACCAGGGCCCAGGGCTTCAGAGAAGACTTACAATCTGGTTGAGGGGGAGGGGAAGTGGGTGGGTGGGTGGATGCCCTGTTAAATTGTGGGGGGGGGCAACTCTGCTGAAAAATCTGCCCCCCCCCCGCAGCCCCACAGTTAAGAGTTGAAGCAACTTGAAAGATCATTCAAATGAAAGATATAAACGAGACTGGAAAAAATGGATTGACTATATACAAAACAAATACGGGACTAAGAAATTCCAGATAGCCTATCCTTAAGATCAGGAATGATTTAAATTGTTCAAAGTTAGTGTAACAGGAAGAAGCTAAGATCAATGTAGAGATGTTATTAACCCTTTTTCTTATTTCTTTTGTCTCAATATATTTTAGACTGTGTTTGTTAAAAATCTATACCGTGTACGGGCTCTGGGAAGTCGGGTGGGGGGGGAGGGAGGTGGGGTGTTTGGGGGGAGGGTACGGGAGAGGGGGGCATATACTATATGTTAGATTTCAACGTAATGCGACTTCACATGTATACTGTCTCTCTTTAATTTCTCCGTAAAAATAGGACAAGCTGAATACATTGACATATAGTGGAAATACACCAAGGGGAGGAGGAGTGGGATAGAAGGAAGATGGGTAGAGAGGGCGGGAGAGAGGATGGGAGGGAGGGTGAGAAGGAAGGGAGGGAGTGGACTGGGAGAGAGGAGTGGTAGAGGGGGAGGGGAAGTAGGGTAGAGGGGAATGATGGAGGGAAGATAGTAAGTTGGAGGGGGGCGGAAGAAAGAGGTGTATGGAGAGCGGAAGAGGTATATTGGGTTTCTATTTGAGTTTGAGTTTTATTTTATTTATATTTCTGGGGGTATTGTTGACAAGAGGAACTGCTGTGATTATTGTTTAATGTTGTATGGCCCCGGTTATGCACAGTATATATGTGACTGGAAAATAAAAACATTTTAACAAGAAAAAAAAAAGAGTTGAAGCAACTTTCCACACTAAAGAGCAACTTTTTAGCTGCCTCCTGTTTTCTTATCTAGCAGATGTCAACAGCCGGCAGCTCAGAGAAGGATTTATAGCACCTTTGCAAAGCCTCAGCATCATCGTCACCCGCAAAAGCATTCCAACCAGACATCCATTGGAGGGGGGAGTGTTCCAAAGAGCACGAGGGACCCTGAGCCCATCAATGTAGGTCTCCAAAGATGCCTCAAGAAAGTTATCTCCCTACATGGTCAGAATCACCTTATCTTGTCCAACGAATCTTTTCCAAATTGTCCTTTCATTTAAAAGAGTCTCCCTACAGAAATCCTCAAGCCACCTGTAGAGGACAGAGTTGGAAGGGGCCCGGTAGGTCATCTAGTCCAAACCTACCCACCCCCACCAAAAGCAGGAGAGCCTACGCCATTTCTGACAGATGCCGGTCCAGCCTCTTCTTGGAAGCCTCCAGTGATGAAGCTCCATGGCTTCAAAATCTAAGGGACAAAACTCAGCAGAACTTTTTTGGTGTGGCTGTTGATAATAATAGGATCAGCAACATGGTCGCCAACATCCGATGACGGACATGGCAGAAGAAGAAGAAGAAGAAGAGGAAGAAGAAGAGGAAGAAGAAGAAGAAGAAGAAGAAGAAGGAGAAGAAGAAGAAGAAGAAGAAGAAGAAGAAGAAGAAGAAGAAGAAGAAGAAGAAGAAGAAGAAGAAGAAGCTCCCACAACTTCTGAAGAAAAGCTGTTCTATTGGTGGCTCGTTCTCACTGTCAGGAAATTCCTCCTTGTTTCTTGGTTGAATCTCTCCTTGGTCAGTTTCCATCCATTATTCCTCGTCTGGCCTTCAGGGGCTTTGGAGAATAGCTTGACACCCTCCTCTCTCTGGCAGCCCCTCAAATATTGGAACACTGCTATCTTGTCACCCCTGGTCCTTTCCTTCACTAGACTAGCCAGGCCCAGTTCCTGCAACCCTCCATCCTCTGTTTTAGCCTCCAGAAGTTCATCAGCAGGCCTTAAGTTGGGCAGGACTTCCGGGAAGGCTCCAGGTTGCCTCCCACTCTCCAGTTGGGTGAGAACTTTATGAGTTGACACAGAGATGGTCCTGGAAGGTTCCTTCAATCTACCTTCCAAATCAGTGAACTGGGAAGTTGGATGGCTGGTATCTCTAGGAGAAGAAAAACCAATAACAGCAGCATCCCAGCCCCCCAAAAGCTTCCTTATTATTTATTTATTTATTTATTTATTTATTTATTTATTTGTTTGTTTGTTTGTTTGTTTGTCTTGTATGCCGCCCACTCCCGGAGGACTCCGGGCGGCTCACAAAAGACAAGGGAAAGAGGGGAAAACGAGACAAAGACAACATATTAAAAACAAAACCAACATTCACAATTTCCGTGGAGGTAGATGCTTCTCAGCTCCCCCCAGCCTGCTGGAACAGCCAGGACTTGGTGGCTTTGCGGAAGGCCGGGAGGGTAGTAAGGATCCGGATCTCAACAGGGAGATCGTTCCAGAAGGCTGGAGCTGCAACAGAGAAGGCTCTCCCCCGGGGAGTCGCCAGCCGACATTGGCCGGCAGATGGAATCCGGAGGAGACCCAACCTGTGCGATCTAATTGGTCTGAGAGAGGTAATCGGCAGGAGGCGGTCTCTCAGGTACCCAGGTCCGATGCCATGTAGGGCTTTATAGGTAGCGACCAGCTGCAATGTCTTTTCATGGATGGAGGGTTAGTAGGGGAAATGTGGGGAGGACCATCAAGGGCTAAAGAAAGGCTTGAACAAGGAAGATGCATGCCACGCTGTCTCTTGAAGCTCCCGGCTAATTATCTGCAAGAACACAAGCCTTCTCTTTGGGAAGCAAGGGCTCTTTGAAGGACAGCTGGCAGAAAAGCAATCAGGAGAATGTCTCCCTGCAGCAACAGTTTGTGATAGTTTGAAGACTGGGAATATCTGGGATATCTGCAGGGCGCCTGGAACAGCCTGTCCTTTGCTTAAGAAAACCCCCCACTCCCAGGGAGCAGCAGGCCAATCCCGCCCGAAAACGGCTCGGGACCTGCGTGAGATCTTGAAGAGGCTGAGCAAAGGACTTCTCCTTTGCTCAAAGGCCTGGCCATGGACAGATGGCGGGGACAACTGGCCAGCCCAGCGGGGGCCCAAGGGCTTTTTTTAGCAAGCTATAAACGTGCGGCCACCCCCTTCGCCTCTTGGCCCCCTGCACGCCTCCCCCACCCCCCGAGACATCTGCCGAGAGAAGATCCCGGCTGCTCCATCAGGAGGAGAGACGGGACTCCTTCTCCCAGCTTGCACATGCTTGGCGTGACAGGCGCCTGGCCTTCAAATTCTGCCTCTCCTCCAGGCTGATCAACCTTTGGAGATGGAGGAGACTCACTTTAGCCCAACCTTTAGCCTTCCTGTAGAGCAGTGTTTCTCAACCTTGGCCACTTGAAGATGGGGAAGTGTCTAGGACAGTGTTTCTCAACCTTGGCAACTTGAAGATGTCCGGACTTCAACTCCCAGAATTCCCCAGCCAGCGAATGCTGGCTGGGGAATTCTGGAGTTGAAGTCCAGACATCTTCAAGTTGTCAAGGTTGAGAAACACTGCTCTACAGGAAAATGCATGGAAGTATTCTGAAATGCCCCCCTGCAGACTCCGAGGAGCCCTTGGAGATCCCTCACTTTGCTCCCAGCACCCCATGTCTTGGGTGCTGGGAGAGCCTGGAGTAAAATCAGCCCTCCGTGTTCTGGGGTGATTTACCTCAGGACTTTCTAGGGAGAGGAATTTGTGGGGACGATGAGAAGAAGGTCCCTTGCTGCATTTCCGGGCTTCTGGTCAGCTGCCATGATCCACGAGGGTAGCAAGAAACATCCCAGGGAGCCTCGGGGGATTTTCCCTGGAGCTGCCTCAGGTCTGTCATCAGCCACCAGTTGAAGGAGCCAACGGTGGCTTTGTTTCCCACCCATTGGCAGCCTTGGCCAAGGTGGCCATTTCCAACCATCAGGTATTGACCCAGCCTAGGCAGTCAAGCCCAGAGCCTCTTCCTTAGAAGCACTGTGGTACCTTATATCAGAAACCACTGAAACCAGACCCTCACCAAAAGCCCCCTCAAAGCCCCCCAGCATCCAAGACCGGCCTTCCCTGCTTGCAATGCTTCTTGCTCAGCCTGCCTCCCTTCTCTTCCTCTGCTTGACAATCTTCAGAAAAGGCTTTTAAAGCTTATGGTTTATTTATTGGCTGTTCATATCCTGGCCTGCATTTCCTTCCCGGTTGTGGGCCAGCCACTCAGCGGATGTTTCTTCCCCTTTGATCCTCCTGCCCCACTCACTGGGGGCAGGTGGAGGGAGAGGGCGGGGGGAGAGGTCTGGGTTCATCCATTGTGGCACCAACAGCTCACCCAGCATTGCTACAGGCAAGGGGACATCATCCGGATCCTGACACTTTGCGCTGCTCACGACAAGGCGGCAGCCAATCCAGCCAATCCGGCGGTGCCTTGGCTCTGGGGAGGAACGCAGGCTCTGACTCGGGGGGGGGGGAGGTGGGGAAACCACCTGATGAAAACGGGCACTGCCACAGCACTTTGGCCATTGCCATAATCTGCTCTTCGTTTAAGCGCATACCAAACACCACTCAGTCCCAAAACTCTGATTCATTCATTCATTCATTAAATTTATAGGCCGCCCAATCCCGGGGGACTCCGGGTGGCTTACAACGAAAGAAGAAGAAAAAGAAAAGCAAAATAAATTTAAAAATAATTATAATTCACAACACGCATACATTCTGATCGGGGCTGGACCTTAACACTAAGGTCAACAGCCCCAGGCCTGCCGGAACAGCCAGGTTTTAACGGCTTTCCTGAAGGCCATGAGAGTGGGTAAGGTTCGGACCTCTGGAGGAGATATCTCTTAAAATAAATGTGAAAAGCATCCTTTCCACAGATTAAGGACAAGGGTTCTTTGCTTAAGAGTAAACCCCATGCCCTCAACAGGTCCTACTGGGGAAGAGGCAGACCCAGGGTTAGACTCAGAAGAGAAAACAAGGGAAATTAGATGTTCAACAACCATGGGCCTTGGCCTCTCCCAGCCGTAGATTTTGCCCTGTCCCTGAACAGTCCTAATTATGTCAAAAAAAAACTGAGAATGCCCAGAAAACCTGTAGCGATTCCTGTCCCTGGATATATAGGTGTATATATCTTCCCCCTGTTCCAGATAATAAATATTTAAAGTCGGTGATTCATGAAGGAAGTAGGGAGACAAGAATTTCTGCCTGACAAATATATCACAAATTAATTGCCAGCTAAATGAGAAAATTCTTTTGCTTAGGGAAAGGGAAAAAAGAGGATGAAGGGGCGACGTGGGAGGCTGAAGAGGAGAGGCTGCTGGGTTCAGGCTCCAGAGGGCAGTTTGAGCAGAGATGGGCTGTTGAGCCAGCTTCAACCCAAGACTTGATTCAACACAAGTCAATGTTCTTGGCCAAAAGTTGATTGAGCCTTCAAACCAGACTTGCCTCGCTTTGGTGATTCAGATGGAAAGTCCGCTGCCAAGGAGAGGCTCAACTGCTTTGGAATCAAAGCTTCCGAGAAAAAGGTTGCTCGTCTGCTTTGGTTCGCTTGCAGCGATGTTAGCCAAGCAGGTACTCTGGCCTTGAGCTGGCCCTCAGACCCACAGGCCCTTTATGGACACCCTGGAACTGGTCTTTGGGGGGTGAGTGGTGGTCTTGATGGATGGGGAGCAGGAGAGGACCTTGGAGCATTCTGGGGCTTCTACTGACCCTCCAGAAGTTTTAGACAAGGAAGGAGTTCACACACCAAACCAAGCTGTGGTTTGTCCTTCGTTGAACAAGCCGCAATGTCCTGTTTGTGCTTACAGCTGTCCTAATCAACCACTTACACACCACGATGGATTAGTTCACCAATGGCACCAACCTAAGGGTCACTTGCCTTTTGGCTTTGTGTTGATCAGGTGGTCCTCAGCACTGAGAGACCCCTGCAAAGTGGGGCAGCATGTCAATGAGCAAAATAGCAATAGCAATAGCAGTTAGACTTAGATACCGCTTCATAGGGCTTTCAGCCCTCTCTAAGCGGTTTACAGAGTCAGCCTCTTGCCCCCAACAATCCGGGTCCTCATTTCACCCACCTCGGAAGGATGGAAGGCTGAGTCAACCCTGAGCCAGTGAGATTTGAACAGACGAACTGCTGAACTACAGTCAGCTGAAGTAGCCTGCAGTGCTGCATTTAACCACTGCGCCACCTCGGAGTCACGCTGAAGACCACACCAAGTCCTTGTAGCTACTTCTCTCGACTCTTTACCCATCTTTGCCTGCTTAGAGTCCAAACTTGGCAATGTTAAGACTGGTGGACTTCAACTCCCAGAATTCCCCAGCCAGCATAGAATCCTGGGAATTGAAGTCCACCAGTCTTAAAGCTGCCAACTTTGGAGAGCTCTGGTTTAGGATACAGTACAGCCGCCCCCAGCCTGGGAACCGTCACTGCCTGCCTCACCCAGGAGCCTACAGAAAGGCTCACACTAAGCATGTTCCAAGCACCTTTGTCTTCAGGTGAATAAGCCACCTGTTCAGGTAGCCCTCCCTGAAACCTTCCACTCAGCCTGTCTCTGCTGGCTACCAGTTCTGCCTGGCGATGGCGTTCACCAGTCTCACCAAATGTGTTTTCCAATTATGCCACCATGGACTGAGTTTGCGCAACCCTTGAACCACAACAGCCGCACATTACAAGCCCAATGCTCAGGCCTGCCCTGAGTAACCCTCTCCCTCTCCATCCCGCCTGCCCGCTGGCCTCCACAGCCCATCGGAGAGACCATTTGGGGCAAGGAGAAGTGGGCACGCATTGCAGAAAGCAGCCTGCACACTGATGCACTGGAGGCAGGAAGGCTTTGCCAAGCGCCTGGCCAGGGCAAAGAGATTGGATGCACCTCTTGGGATACCTCCGGCCTCCCCCCCCCCTTTCCTCCCTGTTTCCTCCCCGTTGTTAAGGCGAACAGACTTCTGGCACAAAACAGCCCATTACTGCCAATTAGACTTTCTGAATCAGGAGTCGGCAATATTCTAATGCACAGACAGAAGATGGTTTTTTGTAAATCTGCCACGTCCTCCTTGTAGGCAGGCATGCAATGCCCCCCACCCTCCACCCCCGTCCACCCACCCCCTCCGGACTCCTGGAGACAGGTGCTCTTGGAGGCCTGGCTGGCTCTGGTTTCAGACCTCTCCCCCCCCCACTTGTCTCACCATCCATCTTTCTGTCATGCTGCCTTTTTAAAGAGCCCCAGAAATGCTTTGGTGGCATTCCTTCTGAGGGTCTCTCCTCCACCCACCGGCCCCCCTGAGCCAGCACTTCTGCTCCAGGCCTGGGACTGTCTGGAGTGATGCAGCTTGGATGCAGCCATTGCGGCGGGGGGAGGAGGAGGAGGAGAGGGAGGGGTCCACTGGGTCACCCACAGTTCTGTTTTGCCCCAATTAGCCCCCACAGGATCAGTGGTGGGTTCCTACCAGTTCGACCAAACCGGTAGTGGTATGACGGCCTCAGTTGCTGGAACCGGCAGCCCCCCCAGGCCTGCTAACAGCCCCAAACCGATTCCCTCATGGCTGCCACCATCTTGTTCTTTAGTTCCGTCCATGCGCAGAACCATTTGAATTGAACAGAGCATGCATGTGCACCACACACCCAGCGCGCACCTGAGCAAACCAGCAGTAAAGCCGGGCAGAACCCTCCCCGCCCATCTCTGATCTCTGGGCTCTGGACGTCCACTTGGCCACATGGCCCAGCTGCATCCCCTGCAGAGCCTGGCGGGAAAGCAGCTGTGGTGGGAACCCAGATCTGGAATTCGGGCCGCTGGGCAAGATCTGGGCTTTCAAAGGCTGGCTGCACCCTCAGCTGGGCTTGGCAGCCGCCTGGCAACTCTCAGGCCAGTGCCTGAGGGCAGGCAGTGGGCCTGGGGTGGAGGGGGAGCGAGCCAAAGCAACTGGTGGGTGTCTCAGTCAGGCTGGGGGCGTCAAAGGCAGCCACACCAAACCCATCCTGGGCATCCACACAGCCCCCCGTGGGAGGGAAGGCGACCCACCCAGAGCTCTTCAGGGTGGCAGCTTTCCCCAAAGCAAAGGGAATGGCAGAAGGAGCGGGAGGGGAAAGCATCTCTCCCAGGCCGCCCCCCCAGCCCCCCCCCCCAGGCTCTGCACAAAATCCTCATTAGAATCGGCAGGTTTTCTCCACCTTGACTACTTTAAGACGGGTGGACTTCAAGTCCCAGAATTCCTCAGCCAGCAAAGGTGACACTCTGCTTGGAACCTGGAACAGCCCCCAGTGCCAAGCCCCTCCCCCCCACCTCTAAGGGGCAAAACCCTCCAGCGAAAAGCACGTACAGCGTGAGAAAGTTGCCATGACATTTGCCTGCAAGGTGTCGACACAGAAGTGGAGATGGTAGAAGAAGCTCCATAAAGCCACGTTGGCCTCCAGCTCTGGATCTCGGCTGAAGCCCCCCCCCCCCGCCTTCTTGGCCCTGCGGTGCCCCCTCCCTGGAAGCGAGAGAGGGACCCTCCTTCCAAGGCTGGAAGTCTGGACAAGGCTCCCTCTCCTTGGAGGGCCTGGCTCTCAGGCGCTCCCTTCTCCCTGCAAAGGTCCAGCCAAGCACGGGCACAAGAGGGGGAGGGGGGGTGATGGGCTTCCTCCCTTGCCAAAAATGGCTTTTAGGAACGAACGATTGTGGGTTGCTAACGGTGCCCAGCAGCGGCAAGGAAGCTCCGCTTAACTAAAGCGAGATCAATAAGTATGAATAAATGAGAGGCACCAGGAACCTGGCAGGACACGAGAACAAGGGTTCGGCAGGTAGGAAGCATGCGCTGGGCGTTCCCGGAGGCCAGGCGGCCTCGGGGTCAGGTGGGTGGCCTCTGCTCACCTGGCTGCCCATCAGGGCTCATCCCTCAGTCCTGGAAAGCAAGCCGGAGGGAGGGAGGGAGGGAGGGAGGGCACCTTGCAGGAAGCCAAGGGCTCAACCAGGTTCGCACAACACAGGATTCAACCAGCAAGACTGCAGAGCCTTCGGCCGGCCCTTGTTGGCCCCTCCTGCATTTGGCCCGGCTAAGTTGGACATGGCCAATACAGTCCTCCACTTATGGCCACAATTGAGCCCAAAGTTTCTCCTGCTAAGGGAGACATTTGTCACCCCATTTTATGACCTTTCTTCCCACCGTCGTTGTTAATTGTTTGCAGTTGTTAAGTTAGCGAGACGGTTGTTGAGTGAATTTGGCTTCCCTGTTGACTTTGGTGCTCAGGCCGTCGCAAAAGGGGACACGGGACCCCCACCGGTTTGCCAAGCGTATGAATTTTGGCCACGTGATTATGGAGACGGTCATAAGTGTGAAAAACAGTCACAAGTCACTTTTCCCAGTGCCCAAATGGGCTCTTGTGAGTCGAGGGCTTCCTGTCATGCGGGCCAGCAGTGCGGTGGGTAAATCAGAGATTATGGCTTAATACGTTGCATGAATCCAGCCAATTGAGGTTTATTTAGTACATCCTCCCTAACAAGCCACTATCGAGCGAGCGCGTCGGCCAACCCTGCCTGGGGCTACATCTTTAAGTCTTTTGCGCCGCCGTTCGCAAGCCAGATGCGCACAAATCCCTCGCCTCCCCTGGGCCCCTCTTCTCCCCCCACCCTCTTCTTTGATCCGGGGCTCAGACAGGCTGCTAATTGAGGCCCAGCCTTTCTCTCTTCCGCTTCAGTGAGCCATTCGCGCCCCCCCCCCACATCACTTGCGCTATGGAGGTTCCCCGAAAGCGGCTGGGAATCCGTGGCGCTGTTTCCCCATGAAGCTACTACAACTCCCAGCATTCCCCAGGAAATGCCCACAATTGCATCGTTCAGTCGAGATGGCAGCCTTAGGCTGGAACGTAGAAAAGTCTCGATTTTGGACCTGCAGTGATTTTGGTCGCTGAATCAGACATCATTCTAACCCGTCCTTCACGTGATTCCCTGTGCAGGTCATAATGGCTGGTTATACACGTTACGCTCATCACACATCAAATAAACCATTTTATCGCTTGGCATTAAACCTAGATACCATAAACGGGGAAGGATTCCATGCTGAGAGCCTGGGAACCTCTTTCTAAGAGAGAGAGAGAGAGAGAGATGGAGAGGGAGGGAGGGAGGGAGGGAGAGAGACAGAGAGAGAGAGAGACAGAGAGAGAGAGAGACAGAGAGAAAGAGAGAGAGAGATTCTTGTAGAATGTGCCTTTCTACTTTTTCATCAGGGACCGGATTACACACCACCACCCAAGAGAAACCATTGCTCGACACTCTAGAGATGCAATGTGCCATTTCCCACGTTGACTGTGAAGTATTGAGGCTGTATAATTATCACTGAAAGTGGGTGAAGTGTCACCGCTTGTGTCCCTCAGTTTTCCAGGTCAATGCTACAAGGCCCTTCCTTGCATCCAGAGAAAAGTCACGGCACACACAACAGCTTGCCAGCCGAACAAACCACAATGCAAGATTCAACTTTCGGTCCAGATTCCCTGACCCCCCCAAAGTGGCCTGACCCTGTGCCCCTGTTTTCTTCCTCTCTCCGTGGACGATCGCAGCAAAACCACCACCTGGACCATCCCCCACCCTTGTCTGTCCTTTTTACGGATTCATACAAACGGCCCGAATTCACCCCAGAATAACCGCAGGACCCAAACTCTCCCGGCCTGGTCCAGCTGAAGACCAAGCCACAAGCTGACCTCTTTCAAGGTGACCAGCATCCAAACCAGAGGATGGCCAGGAAGGTTCACTCCAGCCAACAAAGCGCGAGGCCGCATGGGCCAGCCGGAAGGAGGAAGGATATGGGTTACAGACCAGTTTGAGGCACCAGCTGCGTGGCCGCGTGGACTGGCTGAAGCAGAAGAAGACGGTGGGGGCCAGGGTGGGGTAGGGCACCTGGCTGTCTCCCTCTTGGGCTGGATCCTGGCTGGATGAACCCGCCGAGGCCAAGCTGTCCTGGATGGACTTGCAGGCGCTGAAGGTATCGTCATCGTTCTCCTCTCCGGATTGGGGGGCCTGGCTGGGGGCCTGGCCAGGCGCTATGGGCACCCGCACTTCATCCCTGGACGGTGGCTGGAAGGATGCTCTCCTCTCGCCATCAGTCATGATAGCAGCTGGCTCCTGGGGGGGAGGGGGACACAAAAAGAGAGAGTCAGGGGGAGAGAACTTGTGGGGCCCCTAGAGAAAGTTGGAACGTGTCTTGGGATGGAGCCCCCCAACATCACAATTGACCCCAAAGTCCATTAACCAGGTTGTGCCTTTGAAAAGAGATGCTTCCCTTCCCCAGGCCCAGATCACGGTTCCCCTTGGAATGGAAAAGACCCCCCCCCACCACCGTGGGATGGGCCAAGGGATCCATGGACTTGCAAAGCTCTAGACCCCTCTGTGGGGAGGGGAGGGTGCTGGGCAGTCTTAAAATGAGAAGGGCACCTTGCAGGAAGCCAAGGGCTCAACCAGGTTCACACAACACAGGATTCAACCAGCAAGACTGCAGAGCCTTCGGCCGGCCCTTGTTGGCCCCTCCTGCATTTGGCTTGGCTAACTTGGACATGGCCAATACAGTCCTCCACTTACGGCCACAATTGAGCCCCAAAGTTTCTCCTGCTAAGGGAGACATTTGTTACCCCATTTTATGACCTTTCTTCCCACCGTCGTTAAGTTAATTGTTGCAGTTGTTAAGTCAGTGAGATGTTTGCTGAGTGAATTTGACTTTGGTGCTCAGGCCGTCGCAAAAGGGGACACGGGACCCTGCCGGTTTGCCAAGCGTATGAATTTTGGCCACGTGATTATGGAGACGGTCGTAAGGGTGAAAAACAGTCACAAGTCACTTTTCCCAGTGCCCAAATGGGCTCTTGTGAGTCGAGGGAGGGGGAGGGAGCTGGGTAGTCTTAAAATGAGAAGAGGGTTGGACAACAGTCTCCATTTCGGAGGGAGGGAGGGAGGAAAGAAGGAAGGAGATGATGCAAAGAAGGGAGGGAAGGAGGAAGGAGGGAAGGAGGGAGACATAATCATTTCTTGGCATACAATTCTTTCCTTCCTCTTCCCTCCTGCCTGCAGTTGAGTCCTTAGCAAGGGACACTCACAGTGTCTTTGGCCGTTTGCTGCCCCAGAGTCAGACAGGTGTGAGGGGAAGGGAGTTGCTGTGTTTCAAAACTTTGCAGGTGGATTTGTAACCGAAGGTGAGGAAAGGAAAGGCCCTGGCAGGGGTTGGGGGGAGGATAAGGTTGTGCCTCTGCATGGATGAAGCCCCCAATTGCCTCTAGGGAGACCCCAGGCCAATCCTGAATGCAGAGGGAAATTCTCTTGCAGCCCCATTTAGGGGCCACAGCTGGGAAGACACCCCCCCCCCAAACTTCTTCTCCTGAGTGATTCTCCCGTATCCCCAGGGATAAATCGGAGGGAATTGCCCCTATAAATTGCCCCTCCGTTGAGTTGATGGAGACTGCCAATTCTTTTTGGCGGGGAGGGGCTGAATCCTTCAGCTTCTCTATCAAATGAGACCTGTTGGATTCTGGGCGGCTGATGGGATTTATCATATAAAACGCAGAACAGAATCAGTATTTAAAAATCCAATAATGCCATCTGTAATCTGATTCAGGGGCTGACTAGAAAGGACAATAGGATTGTCTTCTTACAAGAATGTCCTTTTGAGTCAACTCCCCCTAATCTTCTACCTCTGATTCCCATCTTTTGGAGCGGAGCCAACCTGGCCTTTGGGCTGCCTACAGAAATTCACCCCAGATATTCCCAGAAAAGCGATCTCAGCAGCGGGGTGGCATCACCAGAAGGGATAATACGGGGAGGGGAGCGAAGGTAAAAGGGAACCCCGAAGACAGAAACTGGAGGGTTGAGTTGGACGGTTCTCCCCCCCCCGCCCCGCTTGAAAACTATCCTGCCATGAAAATGCCCCCCTCCCCGCGACCCTTTCCTATCTCCCGGGCCTTCATTTCGGGTCGCGCCTGCCTGCCCTCCCCGGGAACGGCTGCGGGGAGCCGGAAGAGCCCTGGGGCACTCAGAACAAGTTACGCCCTTCGGTTTGGAACTGGAAATCGGCGGGACGCAGGAGGGAAAGTGGGAAGGGGCGCAAGGGAGAAGAACCTCCCCTTCTCCGTGGGGATGCTAGTCCAGCCATCCGCCGCGGGGAGCGGTTTGCGGTTTTCCCCGCACAGCGATGGAGAGGAAGGTTGGGGAGAGAGGAAGCCGCGCCAGGGGCAGAGGGCGAACCCGCATCTGCCCCCTCCCCAGAGGGGAGCTCCGGTGGCGAGGGGGCTGCGAAAGCGGCGCGGGCGGAGGAGCGGCACAAAGGCGGAGGCGAGGCCGGGCAGAAGAGGAGGAGAAGCGGGCGAAAGAGCGAGCGAGGAGGTGGGCTGGGGAGCCGCGGGCGAAAGTAGCTCGGGCATCGGAGCGCCGCGCCAGGCATTGTTCTCCGGACCCCGCCCGCGCCAGCCCCTTCCCTCTCCAGGCTGCGGGGGGAGAAGGGGGCGCCCCTTCCCAGGCATTGTCTGAAAAGGGAAGGGGGTTCGGGGAAGGGGGGCGCCGGGGGAGAAGCGCCCTTGTGCCCGGTAAGCAGAGCAAGGAGGGGGAAGGGCCGCGGAAAAGCGCCCGCGGGAGCCTCAGTTTCCCTAAGAGAGGGGGAGAGGAGGAGCGAGGAGTGGGAAGGGGCGCGGGAAGTCCGGAAGCGCAGACCGGCTTCGTTCTGGAAGGAGATCTGCCGGGGCGAGGGGGCTCCTGGGAACGACCACCGCCCGGGATCGGGGTGCGCTGCAGCCCTCGGCCACTTCCCTCGCTCTGGAAGCGGCGTGGGGCGCCCGGGGCGGGGTGCGGTGGGGCCGGGGAAGAAGGGCGGCTGCTGGCACACTTTCCCTCCGACCTGAGGTGGCAAGCCGGCGCCGGGCTTACCTTAGATCCGCGGAGCTCGGGCTTCCCACGCGCATAGCCGTGCCTTGGCGTTCACAGGAGAGCAAGCAGCAAAATCGACTTTCAAGGACTGCGAAGGAGAGCGCAGGATCGCTCCCTCCCGCGCCTCCCCCCCCCCCCGGGGATAGGAGGTCTCCGGCTCTGTCAATCCCGCTCAGAGCTCGGGGGGGAAGGGGTGGCCTGGGAGAGGCTCAGGAGCCCAGCCACCGACCCTTCCCCCCTAAAAAAGCCTCCAATGGTCCCCACCTCTCCTTCCTTCGGCCACCCCCGGACGGTCTCCCCAAAAAGGCGAAGCGCAAAAGAGGGATTCTTTTTTTCCAAAATTGGACCCGGACTCCTTCCTTGCACCATGAATCGGGGGGGGGGGAGGGGTCGCCCAACGCTTCCACCAAATCCGTTGCAGGAAAAGGGGAGAGCGGGAGGGGGGGGCGTATGGATAAATACGAGCCAGGGAAAGAGAGCGGAGCTGGAGAGAGCCTTTCGCTTTTGCGCACACGGGAAACTTCAGACTTAACCGAGGGAGGGAAGGGAGAGAAAGGGGAGGAGAGAGAGCGAGAAAGGGGTGGGGAGCCTGTGCTGCTGCCGCCGCCGCCGCCGCCGCTGCCGCCGGAATCCCGGCCACGAGAGAGAGAGAAGAAAAGGGCCCACCCATTCTGAGCAGCGGCGGGCTGGCAAGTTGGACTGATGCCGGTGCGCTTTGGGAAGCGCGCCATGCGTAAAAGTACCCCGGGCGCACCGCCTGGATGAACTCCGAGGTGGCCAGGGCGCGCCGTCCCTGCCCCCTGCTTGGATGGGCGAGGCGAGGCGGCTGGGTGTGTATGTGTGCGCGCGCGCGCCCCGAACTCCGGGCTTCTAAAGGGGGTGCAATACCGGGGGAGGGGCGCGGGGGGTCTTTCAAAGGAATGGGCTTCTGGCGTTCCTCTGCCTGACCCGGACAGCTGCAGACCTTCCTCCTGGCCCCATCTTTTCCCTCCCTCCCTCCCTCCTTCTCATTCCTTTGTTCTCTTGCTCTTTTTCTCCCATTCTCTCGTTCGCTCGCGAAGCGGCGCTGCCCGAGGAGGCGCGCGCTGAAGGTCGCTCTGCAGCCGCTTGGGAAGTTCCGCGCCGCGGCGGGAAAGAAAGCGGTTAACCCCTTCCAAGCGCGGGGAAGGGTCCCACGGCACCTGGGGAGAGTTTTCGAAAGGCCGCCGCCGGGGAAGAGGCGAGAAAAAGGGCGGCTGCTGCCTTGGGCGCTTACTCGGGGTGGCAGAGGGCCCCTTTCGCGCGCGCCCTCCAATCTCCGCTCCCGTGGAAACCGCAGGGTGGGTGGTGAGGGAGAAAACCCGAGAGGCGGGAGGGGGCGCCAGATGCCGAGTCGCCCACCACCAACCCCGTTTCCCAGAGAAAGAGGGTCTCCAGGGGGTCTGGAAGCGCGGCGCGTTTGCTGGCTTTCCAACTGCCAGCTTCCCGCTCACCCGGCGTTTGTGCCATCACTTTCCCGCTGTCCCCAAACCGCAGACAAGGACGCTCCGGTGATTCAGGGAATCTCCTCAAGCAAACGTGTCGCCTGGAGATGGGGACCCCCCCCTTTCCCCCCCCCAACTAGTTCTGGGCGGGAGGAGAGAGATTTTAAAACTTCTGGTCTTCTTTCTTTCCCTTTGGGCTGTTTTGGGGGGGGGGGCGGTCCCACTCTGGAGGGAGCAGGTTTCAAGGGCTTTCCAGGGAAAGGAGGGCAAAACAGCTGGTCCAACGGGGGGGGGGACACCTCCACCCCCAACCCCTCCTTTCAATTTGAAGTGCTGTAGCCATCAAAATGTCTCCTGCCTTTTTCCCTCTCTCCTGGCTCCCAAACCCCTGGTAGGAAATGCCACCCCTGTTCCTCCACCTTCTGCAGGGAGTTGGGTCTTGGTTACTTTATGGACCTGTCCAGGGGGTGTTTGGGAGCGATGGGCAAGGAAGTGGGGTCTTTGGTGCCATCAAAATCCACCTGTTTTTAATGTACATCACAGACAGAATGCACTGACAAACATAAGAGCTTCAATCATGTCAGGCCAGCTGCCATTTTGACTTTATTCTCCCCTTTGGGCTGCTCCCTGACTGGATTTGGGATGGGCCCGATATTCCAGTAGTAAAGGCTGCCTTCCTCCCTGGAAAGGAAGAGAGGTCTTCCGCTGTCAGGGCCCTCAACGGACTTCCCAACCTGCATTTTGGGCTATGATGTCATTGATGGGGGAAAGTCAGGACGGAGCTTTGCAACAGAGCTGTGTTTCCATGGAGCCAAGAAAAAAATCTTGGAATCAAGTAAAGATTTCCAAAAGATATTATATTTTCACTTTTACAAAATCCAGAAATTCCACAGACCTGGAATTCGATTTCCATTCACTGTGGCATTGGAGCATGGATTCTTGGTGGGCCCAGTGGTCTCAGATTGAGGGGGGGGGGTGTTCTTTTCAAGACTCTGGAGATGGGGGTCTCCAAAAGCTCTGACCCCTAACCTTGACCTTGGAATTCCCTGCGATGAGCCATTCTTGAAGGTGCTGGGAAAGGGAGCAAAGGGAATTTTGCACTTCCTCACTGGCGCTAATTCTCACCAGCTCCAATCTGGATTTCGCCCATTGCCAAGAAGGCTCCCAGCCTTCACATCGCAATCTAGCTAACAGCCTTTGCATAAATCATGTTAAAAATAATAATAATGAGTGTCTGTGGACCGAATTCATTTAGCTAAAGAGACCGAGGGCCACTTTCAAGTTATTTAGAAAGATTAACCGAAGAGGGAGGGAAGGGGGAGGATAATGAGGAGAGAAATGGAATTAGAAGGAATCCATCCTTAATCCATTCCAGATCATTCGGCAGAAAGTTCTCCCAGATGAGGTTGGGCAGGGCCACCACAGTGGGCTTCCTCTTCGGACACCGTTTGAATTAAACCCGGCCTGGGGATGTACAGAGGCAACTGAAAGAAAACATTTTTATGTGGACCAAGGATCTGTGGTATTTGCCCTTCAGAATAATCAGAGTTGGGACATTCTCTCTCCCCTATCTCTTTCTCCCCTCCCTCTCCCTCTCCCCTCTGTCTCTCAACAGGAATGTAATCTGCTTGCTGGCTGCTTTATCCATTTACAAAAACCAATTTTTTATTTTCAGATGGAAAAAAAAAAAACTCCTGAAAGCACATTTAACCACCAGTCACAGAAAGGGGGAGCTCCCCACCCCCCCTCAATCTGAGCTGCATTGATGCTGCACCCCAAACACCATTGGGTTACGGGAAGCACATTTGGGGCCCCAGAGATACTCGGGCCCTTCTCCTCCGAGGCTTCTTCCTAGCCTGGGCCGAGATTGGCAGGAGAAACGCTGGATCCTTCCCCAAAGAATAGAGCGAGTGGAGGGTGGGGCCCTGCTCCGTGGGTTCCTTGAAAAACAGGGGGGAGAGCCAGGGGCCCCCATGCTGATCTGTGTTGGGGACCAGCAAACCTGCTTGGATGACTCCAGCTGCCCATTTGTGGGGAGGGAAGGCTGGGAGGTAGAGGCACCCTTGACTTCCACACAAGGCCCATCCTCCCCTTCCTTGGGGAGAAGAGCTTGGGGAAACCAAAGGCAACCTGATGGGGCCCACTGGCTTTGGATGCGTTGGCCAAGGGTGCTTCTCCCCACTTCATTCCCATGTTGGGGGCCAGGCGCCTCCCTAGCCACCAGACCAGGTTCCCCTTGCAACAGGAGGAGGAGGAGGGGGATGGGGATGGGGGGGTTGCAAGCCCTGGTCCCTTCCTCTTCAGCTCTCTCCTGCTCCTGACATTTATAGCGTAATAACGCCCTGTGTGTATAAAATTCCCAAATAGATTTACATAATTTATTGCGACTCTTTTGTGGTTTATTTAATGCTCGGCTGATTCTTGCTCAGCTTAATGCACTGCCGTTGTGCGAGACGCACTGAGAGGGTTTGTTTTACAGTTTTTAATCAAGGCCTCCCCAACATCTGCTCACTGCAGTTGCTGAGGGGGAATTCCAGGAGAGGCTGGGCGAGGGGCGAGGGGGTTCCAGAGCTCTGCCCACTACCTGGCAGCCTTCCAGGTGCCTCCTTCATCCCGAGCCTTCCTGCAGGAAGCAAAGCAGCAGCGGAGACCCTCATCCTCCCGCAAGAGGATCTGATCCTGGTTTGCCTCCCTGGTTTAGATAAACCATACTCTTGGGGAAGAATAGGATGGGAGAAACTAAACTTTGCTTCTTCCGAAAGGCTAGTTTGCATTTGGTGGAAGGAACGGAAAGAGAGGGAGGGAGGGAGAGGGGAAGAGAGGGGGTAAGGAGAGAGGAAGGATGGAAGGAAAGAAGGAAGGAAGGAACAGAAAGAGAGGGAGGGAGGGAGAGAGGAAGAGAGGGGGGTAAGGAGAAAGGAAGGATGGAAGGAAGGAAAGGAAAGGAAAGAGAAGGAGGGAGGGAGAGGGGAAGAGAGGGGGGTAAGGAGAGAGGAAGGACAGAAGGAAAGAAGGAAGGAAAGAGAGGGAGGGAGGGAGGGAGAGGGGAAGAGAGGGGGGTAAGGAGAGAGGAAGGATGGAAGGAAAGAAGGAAGGAAGGAAAGGAAAGAGAGGGAGGGAGGGAGAGGGGAAGAGAGGGTAAGGAGAGAGGAAGGAAAGAAGGAAGGAAAGAGAGGGAGGGAGGGAGGGAGGGGAAGAGAGGGGGGTAAGGAGAGAGGAAGAGCGGAAGGAAAGAAGGAAGGAAAGGAAAGAGAAGGAGGGAGTTAGAGGGGAAGAGAGGAGGTAAGGACAGAGGAAGGATGGAAGGAAAGAAGGAAGGAAGGAAAGGAAAGAGAAGGAGGGAGGGAGAGAGGAAGAGAGGGGGTAAGGAGAGAGGAAGGACAAGGAAGGAAGGAAAGGAAAGAGAAGGAGGGAGGGAGGAAGCTGTGTAAAATAGCTCCTATTTGTAGTCTAAATGGTTCAAGCCTCTGTCATCTCTTCTTGTGTCTTACCTGAGAGACAAAATTTGCAGGTAAGGGGAAAAGGGAATCTTGACAATGGAGAAGGAGAAGAAGCTCCTAGTTTGTCTGGAATGACAATCTAGCCACAGCACAAAAGGAAAGGAGGAGAGGAGGGAGGAAGAAAAAAACGTAAAGAAATGGAGGAATGAGTTCTTCAGGGAAAAGGCTCCTTCCTCTTCTGCTCTTCCTGTGAAAGGCGAGTATTTCTGCTGCTTCTTCACCTTCCTTGTGATTCCTCCTTCCAGCTCTCCTTCCAAGAGGCGAATTGGGGACAGCAGAAGAAGGGGGCCTCCTGGGGCCTCCTGGCGAAAGGGACACAACCTTGATAACTTACTGGAAAACCCAGAGAGGGGGGAGGGAGGTGTTTCCAGGCATGGGTTACATTTATGGCAAGATTGCTCAGAAAAACGCACCACCATTTCAACGGCTCGATGATCTCCAAAAAGAAGAGTGACGTTGACCCCAAGTTTGGGACGTGTAACAGCCTTCCCTGCTGAAAATCACCCGAGTGCCCTCTCTAGGACGTAAGCGTGGAGAAATCAGGATTTTTTTCTGGCCGAGGTCAAACTCACTGCGACATATTACAACTGCTTGAACATTTTAGAGCCCCCTGAGTTGTTGCTCGTACCGAGGGATGGTGGCCCAACTCTGTTGGTGGCCCTGCCTGGTAGAGTTTCATTGTCTAATGCAGTGTTTCTCAACCTTGGCCACTTGAAGATGTCTGGACTTCAACTCCCAGATTTCCCCAGCCAGCATTCGCTGGCTGGGGAAATCTGGGAGTTGAAGTCCAGACATCTTCAAGTGGCCAAGGTTGAGAAACACTGGTCTAATGGATGGCTTCCTTACAGTCTCACGCTAGCCAAAGAGAGAAAGGGGGAAGCAGAACCCAAAGGATAAGGCTTCCGATCACGCCAGGAAGCAGCTCGCTTCAGCAGGGGGTGAGGTTAGTCACGGAGATGAGAAGACAAGGCGTGAGCTTTGCACACCCAATCAATAAAGCTTTGGGTGGTTTAATCTCCCTGGAAGATTCTCTGCATGCTTCAAGTGCAGCTCTGCCTTTTCTCCGGGGTTTAGATGATCTTCAGGCTAAAGAAAAGAAAAGGGGGGAGGAGCAGTTAGACTTATATAGCAGTTAGACTTATATGCCGCTTCATAGGGCTTTCAGCCCTCTCTAAGCGGTTTACAGAGTCAGCATATCGCCCCCAACAACAATCCGGGTCCTCATTTCACCCACCTCGGAAGGATGGAAGGCTGAGTCAACCCTGAGCCGGTGAGATTTGAACTGCTGAACTAGCAGTCAGCTAAAGTAGCCTGCTGGTAGAGTTTCATTGTCTAATTCAGTGTTTCTCAACCTTGGCTACTTGAAGATGTCTGGGCTTCAACTCTAACCACTGCACCACCTTGGCGAAGGAGAATTGGAAGAGGACGTTTCTTTAGCTTTTAATGGCTGGTCGGGAAGATCTGCTTGTTGCGATGTTCCTGATTTTAATTGACTTCAGGGAAGGGATCTTGGAGGTCTTCAACTCCCTCTTCAAGCAGGAGGCTCTACCTCTTTTCAGACAAGGGACGGTCCAGTTTCTTCTTCACAACCTCCCGTGATGGAGCATCCACGATTTCTGAAGGCAACTTCCGTTCCTCTGGATAATTGTCCTCTCTGTTAGGACGTTTCCCCTCAATTCCAGGTGGCTTCTCTCCTTGGTGAGTTTCCACCTGTTGTTTCCGTGCATTGTAGGCCCAGGAGAAGCAAAGCTTCATCCTAAGTGAGGAACATTATTCCTCTTTCAAAGCCATGAAGAAATTTCTCCTCCAGAAGAGATTTGGACAAAGAGGCCTTGCAATCGCCAGAGCCTCCATCAAACCTCTTACCTCCCAAAGCCTAGAACCCTCCCCAGAAGCCTAGAATCACAGAATCCAGTGAATAGGTTTTCAGTGTCAGCTGAAGCACTGCAGAAGAATCTCAGCTGTTAGACTTATATCCTGCTTCACAGTGCTTGGCAGCCCTCTCTAAGCCATTTACAAGTCGGCCCATTGCCCCCAACAATCTGAGTTCTTGTTTGACCAACCTCAGAAGGATGGAAAGCTGAGTCAACCTTAAGCCATTGAGGATCGAACTGCTGGCAGTGGGCAGCGTTAGTCTTCAACTCCGCATTCTAACCACTGGGAACAAAGGAAGGAACGTAGGAAGGAAGGAAGGAAGGAAGGAAGGAAGGAAGGAAGGAAGGAAGGAAGGAAGGAAGGAAGGAAGGAAGGAAGGAAGGAAGGAAAAAATTAGCAATAGTCCTTAGACTTATATCCCGCTTCACAGTGATTTCCAGCCCTCTCTAAGCAGTTTACAGAGTCAGCCTCTTGCCCCCAACAATCGGGGTCCTCATTTGACCCACCTCGGAAGGACAGAAGGCTGAGTCAACCTTGAGCCTGGTGAGATTCGAACTGCCAAATTGCAGCTGAAGAAGCCTACAATATTACACTCTTAACCACTGTGCCACCTTGGCTCCTAGGCTGGTTACTGGACTGGTTAATGGAGGAAGCCAGACTTCCTTAACAGCTGCCCAATTCACTTAACAACAGCAGTGATTCGCTTGATGACTGTGGCAGAAAAGGTCATAAAATCAGGTGCAATTCACTTAACAACCTTCTTGCTCAGGAATGGAAATTCTGCTCGCAATTGTAGTCCTGAGTTCTCTGAGTCTGAGTTTCCTGCAAACCAGGCAGAAATGCAGGTGTGTGTGTGTGTGTGTGTGAATGTGCCAAGATCAAGGAAACACAGCTTCTTACACAAACACACACACACACACACACACACACACCGCCCCGGACCTCATTGCTCCACCTGAAGACCCTGAGAATAAATGCCACTTGTCCCATAGTTGAAAGAAAATGCCTTAAGTCAAGGTTGGGGGGGGCAGGTCCTCGGGGGGGGGGGTCATATCTGGTACTGCCTCCTCATCCCCCTTATGTTGAGGTAGCCTTATGTGGGGAGGGGGATGAGTTTTTGTTGTTTCTCTCTATTACCCTGATATTAGGAACCCTTGGAAGCATATTTATGGCTGGGCCAAAAGAGAAGAGTCTCTTGGGAAGCAATTTGCAGCAACGCTCGCTTGTACTAGTTAAAAATATGTCGGCATGGCAGAGAGGGTGGGAGGGAGGGGATCTCTTTTAAGAGCCCTCCTTCCTGCCATCTAAATTTCCTTTAATGGGAGAGAAGGAGAGAAGGAAGGAGGGAAGGAAGGAGGGAAGAAAGGAGGAATGTAGGAGGGAATGTAGGAGAGAAGGAAGGAGGAAAGGAAGGGGGAAAGGAAGGAGAGAAGGAGAGAAGAAAGGAGGGAAGGAAGGAAGGAGGGAAGGGGGAAGGAGGGAGGGAAGGAAGGAGGGAAGGAAGGAGAGCAGGAGAGAAGAAACGAGGGAAGGAAAGAGGGAGGGAGGGAAGAAGAAGTAGGACCGTTGTAAGATAAGATGGATCTATGGGATGGTAAGAAAGCCATCTTCAAGTATATTGTCAACTGTAGGGAAAAATTGTTATAAATACATATTATTAATAACAGTTATGAGATCATATAATTGTGAATGTATATATGAAATTGATAAAATAAAAATAAAAAATAAAATAAATTTCCTTTAATGGGGCATTAAGTTTCAGGTGCTGTAGCTGCCTCCTCAAGATGTCCAAAAGAGAGAAGAGTTTTGGTGAAGCACAAAAACATTCGTACAGAAAATAAGAATATTTTCCAACCTTTCCTCTCACTTACATGCGATCCGGCTCCCAGGTGATTCCTGAAGCTACGTTCTAATTCGGAATTTAAATCCCATCTCCTCTCTTTTTTTTTCTCAAGTCTTCCCCCCCCCCGCACCCTCTATTTTTCTCCCTCAACTTCCCTCCCTGTCTCTTTTCTTCTAATATTTGTCATAATGGTTAAATGAGAAGGCATCAAGGATTGCTCTGAGACAGAAGTAAATATACAAGCAGGATTTTGGCAGGTGGATGGAGTGGAGAGATATTAAAAGAAGGAGCCAGGCAGAGCTCAAATATCTCAGGGGAAGAGAAGTAAATTCTGCAAGGGAGAAAGATGGTAAAACAGCGGAAGAACAGGGTGGGGGGGGGCAGAAGAAGAAAGAAAGGAGCAAGGAAGATGGAAAGGTGTGTTTAGTTGCAACAGCCAGAGCAATAACCGTGCACTTCATCATCTGTTTTCTACACCAAAGGCCTCCGTTGCAGATTTAACACCGAGATGAAGACAAAGCTACCTTAACTGGACTTCTGGGAGAGAGAGAGAGCCACCTTATGTGGTGCCAAGAGCAACACGTCCGGGAATGGCACAGGGGCGTCAATGGACACTGACATTAAGAAGAGAGAAATCCTGTCTGTGTTTCTTTCGGTCAGTAAGAATTTACAGGATGAGATAAACGAACCAATAAAGGTCACTGCGTCAATCCGTTCGCAATATCCAGCTCAGCTTTGCACAAGTGTCTGTCAGAGGTTTTCCCCTTGTGTGAGTGCCCAGCCCAGGTTGGCAGCTGGTTGTGCGGTCAATAATGCAGGTGTGTCCTTTTGCAGAGCAGGCTGCTTAACCTGGATTAGCACCTGCAGCATCCTGGGATCGTAGAAGCTTGAAGTTTTAGAAGGCCAGCTAGGGAAAATCTCCTCTCCCTCCTCCTCTTCCACCACTGCCAACTGTGAGGCACTTCTTGCTAGGAAGAGGTGGGACAGGGGAGAAATAAACAAGGGCAGAAATAACCAGCTTTGAAGGCTTGTGTGAAAGGGAGCTAACCAACAGCAGCAGCCTCCACTTTGGGTCCTAGGACTTCCAGCCTCATGTCTGGTGCTGAGGGACAGAAGGTGAGGGAGTGCCAGGAAGCTATCCAAGCCAGCCATTTCTACTGGAGGACGACAGCTTTGGTGGAAAGGGACCAAGGTCTTGGGTTGAGTTCATGGAAGAAGGAGCTGTCCTTCGTGCTGAAATCTTGTCCTCATTCCCCTGGAGTTCCTGATCAATTTCATCACTCCAGGTGGCCACAGCTGTTCAAAGCCCAGATGTTCTAACATCAGGGAGGTCAACTTTTCCTGCCAAACAGTTCGCTTCTCAGCATCCTCAGTTGAAAGGGTCAGAGACCTCTGTTTTGGGCCGTTTACCATCCACAGTATAAGATGGACAAATGCGAGTCCGCAGGTCATATGTGGCCTCCTACGTGGGTTGAAATTGCTCCCCAAACAGGCCTTGAGGCTTCCAAAGAGAAGCAGCTCCAACCGGAAGACAGCCGTTTCTTTCCAGCATTGACAGAAATCAATGGGTGATCCTTTTCCTGTGACTTTCATGGCTGTCTCTTCCTTCCCCGGCCAACTTCTCGGCCACAGATGGTTGGCTGCTCAAACAGCCAAGTGAGAAAGCCATGAAGCTACCATGACAGGTTTTGCCCAGGGAGAACAATTGGGTCACACCGAGGTTGCATTTTGCATCTGTCAAACTCAAGCAAGAATCCTTAGTGATTCCCCTTCTTCCTGGGAGACAGAAGCTGGTCTAGGAAACTCATGGCGAGCAGCATTCGCACGCTGCAGGAAGGTAATAATGAGGCATCGTGCTGTTTAATGTCTGAACACGTGAGTCATCCTGCTAGCTCATCACCTTTGAGAGCCAGGACTTTACTCTTAAGACCCTTAATTAAAAGGCACACAGATACACAAACACACACTCATCAACATGGCTTGGAGAGGAGTTTACAGTGTTTTCCATTAGCTCCCTTTCGTGTCCAATGCATTATTTAGAGATATCACATCGCTAAACCTCCAGCTCAGGAAGTTTTGCTGGGAATTGTTTATTTGGGGAGGGGGGAGATTGGGAGCCAGATTCCCTGAAGCTTGCACACAGGAAGAGGGGGTCTCAAGGACCCCGGATATCTTTTGGGAGGGGGTGAATGCTAAAGGGTCTTTGCCTTTGAAGGAAGTTCAGTCCGAGCAAAGGCCCAAAATAAAACCCCACTGAATCTCTGACTGGAGCAGCCACACCATTGTGGTCTGAAGGAGGGGGACATCTGCACACGCCCTTTTCCCTTCCACAGAAGAGACGCGGGTATTTCCTACTGACATGTCAAAATGGGAGTACTCTCTCTCTCTCTCTCTCTCTCTCTCTCTCTCTCTCTCTCTCTCTCTCTCTCTCTCTCTCTCTCTCTCACACACACACACACACACACACACACACACACACACACACCAAATGAAACCCTGCTTCAATCATCTTGCTTTAATGGCCCGAAATGTATCGGTGCTGTAAAGTGAATTGCAGATTATCCTCCCATCCTGGGCCAGAGTGAAACAGACAAAATGTTTGAAAGTTATGAGATAGTTTTTAACCAAGCACGTCTCAATGAGATGAAGGTAACCAAAATATCCTGCCAATCCCCAAGGCATGTCACAACTTTTGAGCACCCCCAATGTTTGGAAATGAAGAGTTGAAAAATTCGACATGCTCTACCAGTGGGTCACGACCCTCCTCGTTCCTTGCCCCCCACCCCCAAGTGAGACTTCTTGCAAGCAATTTGGAGGCCCAGACATCCTAGTCAGGTGGGATCTATGCAGACCTGCAGAAACCCAGTGACGGGTGAGCCCTCACATAGTTTGATCTTCGCTTAAGGTATAGGGTGACCCCAATCGTTGGCATCCAGAAACCATCGTCCATGGCTTTGTGCAATGGAGGAAGCCAGCTCCTGTGCACCTTGGATGCAACAACAGCTCTGCTGGGCATGTTAAAGAATTGCAGGGCCCAAGTTATAGAATCCGGGAACAAGCAACCATGTCCCCCCACGGGTTGGAGCCCCCCTGCTCCCCCATTGGGGTGGGAAGGAGGCTTCTTCCTGGGCAAAACTCCCTTTGTTTGTGGCAAGGAAATCCCTACAGTGTTGCAAGAGAGCCCTGCTTGTTCTCCCAAAGTTAGGGAAGGAGGTTGCCTGTAGCAACCTTTCAATTTCCTGCACTGTTTTCCGAGGGCGAAACTCTAAAGGGCTGTCAAGATGTAGAACAGATAGGATTCTGAAGGAGCTGATGCCAGGTAATTGGGCCTTGCATATTCTTTGGGGAATACAGCCGTTCTCCAGCTAATAACGGGGCCTTGGAAGAGGATTATAATGTGAGGAGAAAATGGCATGGTGGCTGTGGCTTGACCTAAAAGGTCTTCTCTCCCTCTCCCTCCATCCCTCCCTCCCTCTTTCTCTCCCACACTTCCTCCTCCTCCTCCTTCTCCTCCTCCACTTCTCCTTTATCACTCCTTCTCCTTTATCACAACTCCTCCTTTCCCTTCAACACTCCTTCTTCTTCTTCTCTCCTTTCTCCCTTTTCCTCCTCCTCCTTCTCTTTCTGGAACTGACACCGTCTCTCTCCACAACTTCTCTCTTGTGTCACAGAGCAACACCTAATGGCATAAGGAGGAAGTGACTTCACTAAAGAACACCCAAGACGTGTTCTTGAACAACAAGAGGAGGAGGAGGAGGAGGAGGAGGGGGCCACTGTCAGTAATAAGATCAAACACCATTTTTATTGGCAAGAAGACGAAGTGGACATAAAACACACAGCTGTTGTCTAACTTCACTGCACTCCGTGTTCCGATGTGTCCGCTGGAAAAGAAAGGAGGCAGAGCCCAGCGATGGACCTCAACTTCAAAACCTGTAAGATGAACAGAGGATTTGACTCAAGTTCTGGGGGGAGGAGCAGCCGATGTGCATTTTTAATACACAGAATTCTGATTTAATGGGAAAAAGGGGGGGCTTTCTGGACTGCTTCACCTCTGGAGGAATGTCCAGCTTCTGATCTCGGGGAGTCACGCCCACTTTGGTCTTCTCCCATCTGGCCTTGTCCAACTGGAGAAGGACTCCCTGAATTCCCAGGCAGGGTTGGAGTCACCCTTCCCGGAAGGTCCCAGGTTCAGGAAGATTGACAAGCAGGAATGAGAAGAAGGCAGGATTTGGCTTGATTCAAAAGTTGGTCCGCCAAGGGGGTTTTTGTGTTGAGGGGGTCATTTGGAAACTCCACTTTCCCTTCAAACAAGAGGTTCAGGGTGATACAACGTCATGAAATGCTACCAGAAAACCCTTCCAGAGTTAGCCTGGAAGCAGCCGTGTTCAACAGCTTCATCCACAACTATTAATTATTCAAACCTGCCAGGAACTTTAACAGGCAGGGCTGTTTTTAATCTGACCTCTGCTGTCCATCAGAAGGGGAGCTGGAGAACTGGCTGTGTCGGAGTCAGATGCCCTTCCTCAAATCTCCCCTAATTGCTGTCCTTCAAACCGGTTGGAGCTCACCTGTCATCCATGCCTTGGAGACGGAGGGAGTTTCGCCCCGGGTGATGCTGCCAAAAATGAGGGAGACGGACAGGAGAGCCCCCTGGGAGAGCAGCCTGGAGCTTCAAGAGGATCCTGCCAGGAAGAAGGCTGGATTGGAGACCAAGAGAGCCCCATCTTGGCTCCATCGGAACTGCTGGGACCCATTCAGTCCCGTAGCTGTTGCTTTCCGTAAGAGTAAATTATGAGTCATTAGTTGCAAGAAGTCTGTTCGGGTTACGGAGAGAATCCATCTGGGGAGTTTGCACACCAGGCTGAATCACAAATGTGTTTGTACAACACACACACCAAGCCCCCCGCCCACCCCGGAGTAAAACCTGGCACTTCCCCTTGGTGTTCTAAGAGTCCCTAGAAGCAATTATCCGCCTGCCTTCCTGCCTTCCTGCCTGCCTGCCTGCCTGCCTGCCTGCCTATCTCGGGATTCTGTATTGTTCCTTCTCTCCAAGGCCCTTCCTATCAACCCTTTGCCATCTGACCGTTTTTATTGGAGGGGAACCTGGGATGCCACATCATGTACTTTCTGCTGCTGAGCTCCTGCAAGGCTCCTGGTTCTCTTCCCTTTGCAGGTGGTTGGGGGGAGGGAGGGAGGGAGGGAGGCTGTGCCTGCTTGCTTTTCCCCTTGATGGATGCCTTTGTCTGAAGACACTCCAGGAATGGCTGCTAGGTAGGCTGTGACATGGCAAAGTGGGTGGATAGATGACAGCAAGTCCTCCTAAGCCTCGGGGTGGGGTGGGGTGGGGGGGAAACAGCCCAAGGTCTCAGGTGGGTCCATGAGAAATACCTGCCTGGATCAAAGGCATGAACACCACGAAGGGATCCGTAGCTCCCCTTGGCTCCTTTGGCCAAGTAGGAGTTGACAATGGGAAAACATATGGAGGAATATCTAATTAAAGCATACCTGTGTTGATAAATTAATCTCTTTTTAATTAAGCCAAGCGTGTACAGTCTTCTTTGGCAATCTCTGTGTGGAATATTAATTAAAGGAAGCGTATCAAGTTGTCAGTTTGCGCCCTTCTCAGTGGTCATAAATTATTGCTTTTCTCACAAGGGGAGGGGGAGGGGAGGGCTGGGTGGTTGGGGGTCTCTGTCACAAGAGATCTCCCAAAGAGGAGATGCGGGGTGGGCAGCTTGGCTGTCTGCAGGAATCCAGTCTGGGCTCTGTGCTGGGGTGAAGGGATGCGTTGCATGCCAGCATTGCGTGGCCTGCGCATTTAATTTATTTATTTATTAAATTTATATGCGGCTTTTTCTTCAGGAGCTCAAGGGAGTGGATGCAGGGATTTCCTTCCACGCTGTCCCCACAAGAGTGATCTTCCAAGGCTCAGCTGGGCTGAATTCATCCTGGGAGAGGCCTTCCAAATCTACTCCAACACCCAGCCCCTGTTTTGGGGGGGACTCACTCAAAGCTCTGCGCAGGCCCCAGAAAGCCCCTTGTCCTTGTTCAGACTTGCAAGATGCTGTTACTACAACCTGCTAATCCCAGTGGCCTTAGCCAGCATCATAACATTGCTTTTCTGGTCTGGTCTAACTCGGAGGGCTGGCTCGCAGCTACCAAGGCCAGGCCTGCCTGTCTCAACCCAGCCTGTGAGAGTTCAGCCCGGTTCCCCCAGTTGGCGAGGTCTCCTCCAGGGATGTGGAGTCCTGGCCTCTGGCCTCCGGATTCCTCTGTTGACATGCAGACAGCAAGAGCTCCAAATGTGCTTTGTGTTTATAAAGGGAGTCGGGGAAACCACATGTGGCTGCAAGGGAGACTTTCGTCCATCCATAGCTGTAAATAAAGAGGTTGCTTGTGGGGGGTGTTTGTGAGTCAGAGGTAGAGAGTGGAGGGAGGACAAATGGCCAGGAGAGCTGGACCTTCCTGTGGCAGATATTCCTTCTCCCTTTTTGAAGGCTTGAGAACCTGCCTTGTCTGCACAGGGCTGTGGACACAGGGGCCACCTTCCCCAGGCAGGGGCCCAGGAAAGGGCCCTTTGCTGGCAGCCCTGGGGACTGACCGCCTGTCCCTGCGCGAGCGATCGTGGGTGCACCTCGGTTCACCCACGTAACACCTATCCTCCGTGAGCTGCACTGGCTGCCTATTGGTCTCCGGATACGCTTCAAGGCACTAGTCGTCACTTATAAAGCCCTTCATGGTATTGGACCTGGGTACTTGAGAGACCGCCTGCTGCCAATTACCTCCACTAGACCAATTAGATCCCACAGATTAGGCCTCCTCCGAATTCCATCCGCCGGCCAATGTCGACTGGCGACTACCCGGAGGAGAGCCTTCTCTGTGGCTGCTCCGACCCTCTGGAACGAACTCCCCGTGGAGATTCGAACCCTCACCACCCTCCAGGCCTTCCGCAAAGCCCTTAAAACCTGGCTGTTCCGACAGGCCTGGGGCTAAAGAATTGTTGCCCCCGTCTCGAATGGTATGACTGTTGTATGTTTTAAATTATGTATTGTTTTGTGTTGTTTTAATTTTTTGTTTGTATCCCCCTTCCCTGGTTTGAGTTGTGAGCCGCCCTGAGTCCCCTTCGGGGGAAAAGGGCGGCATATAAATAAAATAAACATTCAAACATACATTCAGTTGCTTTACGCTGCGTGGATGGATGGGTTGGCCCGAAGAGCCCTCCCCACACCTGTTGACTGCTCTTAAAGCCCCCCCTGGAAATGCCCTGGACAAGCCAAGGTTTGCTTAAAGGAGGTTTTGTGAATAAGCAGCACTTGGCTGGGTTCACGCATGTTCAGCCGTAAATCATGATTGACAAGTCACCCTGGCTGGATCCACCCAGACCAGACAAAACCCAGATGTGGCTTGTTGTGTGAGAAAGAACCCCTGAAAATGAGACCATCCTTCTGACTTTCCTTGTGTGGCGGTGTGCAAGGGAACCACGCAGCTACTGTGTCTATGGAGATTCTCAGTCCTCCAGGCCATGGTGGGACCAAAGTTGCTTTTTCAAGAAACGACTAAACTTCCTGTATTTTTTTTCCTTTTTTTCCTTTCAATAAAGAAGCCGAAGAAGCTTCTTGGATGAGAAATGAAACATCTTCAAAGACAAACCAGAAAGTCCATTTGCCTCTTGGAAAAAAGAAGGCCCTTTTTTGGGATATGTAGCTATTGGTGTGTTTAAAAAACCGTGTCCTTGAATCTTCTTCTCTGCTGGATGCTGATTCTTTTTGCCTTCTTCCATCTGGGATTCCCCACCCCCACCCCCGAGTCTCTTCTTCTAGCCGCTTGGCTATCCTAGAAGGCAGAATTGGAGAGACGGGAGAAGTTCCTGGCAAGCTGGGAGACCCCCTCCCACAACTCCCCCCCCTCCCCATTGCCAACTCAAAGGCGGCGGGGTCAAAAGAATGCCACTTCCATAAAAGGCCCTGTTGCAATCAGGCATTCCACTTGGGGACTTAAAATAGACATATAAAGTCAAAGGAAAAAATATATGAACCCAGTCTAGCCCGCTGACAGCTTCGGGGAAATATATTAAAGGGGGAAAAAAAACCTCACCATTTAAACACAAGTTTTTATGGAGACTGAAATGAAATTGATTCCACGGTCATTACAGACGAGGAGAAACGCTCCACCATCAAAGCACAAACAAATTCTCCAATAAATCCCCAGGCTTTTTAAACAAGCACCGGAGACTCCGAGTTACTCAGCTTGTAACCCAGCCTTACTTAAGGGGGTTTCAAAAGAAGGGAGACAACGGGGTTCCCTGGTCCCATAAATCCAGGGGGGAGCTAGAGCCACAGGGCGAGGGATGATGGAAGCTGTAGTTCCCCTCTCGGGAAAGGGGCAAGGGAGAAGCCTGCTTAGCTGGCTGCGAAGACCGTCTTTTGCCACATACTTCCCAACGACCGATAAGATCGCACAGGGAAGGCCTTCTCCGGGTGCCGTCAGCCAGACAATGTCGGCTGGCAACTACCCGGGGGAGGGTCTTCTCTGTAGCCGCTCTGACCCTCTGGAATAAACTGCCCCCAGAGATCTGGACCCTACCCACTCTCATGGCCTTCCGAAAAGCTCTTAAGACCTGGCTATTCCGGCAGGCCCCAGGCTGTTGAACTCACGATTGAGTTCCAGCCCCGATCAGACTGGGTGTATGTTGTGGTCTTTTTAATCAATGTTTTTGTATTTTTAACTTCTATTTTTAAATGCATTGTTGTAAGTCGCCCAGAGTCCTTCGGGATTGGGCGGCCTATAAATTCATTAAACATCAACATTAGCTACAAGCAGGTGCCTAAACTTTTATTTCAGGGGAAAAGCTCTGAAGCACATGGTGGAGGTACAACAGGCTGAGGGACTTGGGGAGTTGAAGTCCACAGGTCTTGAAGCAGCCACACCTGGACACCCCTGATCTCCATGAAAAGCCCTGGGGTCTTTCTCAGCCCCCGTGGAAAGGCCGGAGGTTCCACCCCAGACATTCTGCTGGCAATATCTCGGTGGATGCTCGCAGGTTACACCCTCTCTCAAATTGGTCCAGATATTGGGGCGAGAGGAGGCAGCCCCCACATCAAACAGGTTGCAATTATTCTACGGAATGAGATGTGTGCATTTCAAGGCCCTTGTGCCCTTGCCAGCTTCCACTCTCTTGCTTCCAAACCATATAATATGGAGCTATTTTGGAGGGGAGGTTTGGAAAAGGGCGTGTGTGTTCAAATTTGGGGTGGACATCTGCTTGTGGGCATCCGGGCAGAGCTCTCAGGAAGCCATGGGGCATGGGGCTACGATCCTTGTGGGAGCAATAGGGTTGTTAGCATCTCTCCTGCCCAGGGTAGAAAAGGGAATTCAAGCTGTAGCTTTTTAAGCCACAGGCTCCCCTCACTGTCAGCCCTGTTGATTCTCAGACGGACAGCAAGAAGGATGGAAACAAGAGGAGAAGGGAATGGAAGAGGGAAGAAGAGGAGAGAATTGGGGAAGAAGAGAAGATGGCTAGAAAGAAAGATGAAGGGAAAGGACCAAGGATTATTTGGGGGAGGGGGCTGGAAGATGCATCCAGGCTTCTGCTGCACCAGCTGCTTCTCTGTTTTGAATTTGGGGGCCTGGAGGATGGAAAGGAGATGGCTGCTTCAGCAGCTCCATTTTGCTGTCTGGAAATCACAGCTCAGCAGCCCCAAACTCGCCTGGTGCTAAAACTTAAATAGTGTAAGTAAGATATACATCACAGCAAAAGGCACCATATTTCAACCTGTAATCATGCTTTCCTAGGGCAATGTTCAATTGAAGTGGGGAGAGAGGGGGGGGAGGGAGGAAAAGAGAGGGATTCTCCCTTATTTAATAGAGATGATTACAGGAGCAAAACAAACTATCTTTCATTTTCTGCTATAAAGATTTTGTGATATTGCTCGGAAAAGACAGCCAGGTTTTTTTTTTTTAAGAGTCTCTCCTGGGTATTTTCCTTTCCTTGCATTTCAAAGGCATCTCAATATTTTACTATCTTGGTAATGAAAAATGCATCGCTCACAGCCTGCCACACACCAGCGTGTGTCGTGGTGGCGGCAGGGGGGAGATATCGGCTAGCCCTTGGCCTATTTAATTTGTTTGCTGAAGAAGAGAGGTGGGGGGGGGGGCTGGGATCAGGGATGAAACCCGCCAGCCGTCCGTCTCACCCATTGAGAAAAATGGGCGGGTGCAGCAGAGAAACTCTGGATCTCAATCAATGAAATTGCTTCGATTGTTACGAATTAATTGAAATGGAATGATTTATTTATTATTTAATCAAGGAGTAGGAATGAATTCAAGAAGTTGCCAAGCCAGGTGCACAAAAACGTTGCAAGGCAGAATTGCACGGTGGTAAGAGACTTCAGTCGGAATAGAGCTGGAAGGGACCTTGGAGGTCTTCTAGTCCAGCCCCCTGCTCAAGCAGGAGACCCTATGCCATTTCAGATCGGTGGCTATGCAGCCTCTTCTTGAAAGCTTCCAGTCATGGAGCCCCCCCACAATTTCTGAAGGCAACTTCTGTTCCACTGGTTAATTGTTCTCACTGTCAGGAAATTTCTCCTTGGTTCTAAGTTGCTTCTCTCCTTGATTAGTTTCCACCCATTGCTTCTTGTCCTGCGCTCAGGTGCTTTGGAGAACAGGTGGACCCCCTCTTCTAGGGGGCAGCCCCTTAAATACTGGAAGACTGCTATCCCGTCACCCTCCGTCCTTCATACCTCTAGACCAGCCATAGCCAACTCTTTCAACCGTTTTAGTCTCCAGACTTTCTGAGCTGTGCCCTTGCCAAAGGGGGCTCGGGTGAGAACAATGGCCCCCAGGCCAAAGATGGGGAGCTGGTTGCTGACTCAACCGAACCCCCCTTTTTCTGGGATCCTGAAGCCGAGAGGTTGGCTGAACACCTGGAGCTCTCCAGGGTCCTGACCTCCCTCCGCCTCGCAGCTTCTGCAAAGATCTCCCTCGAAGGTTGCAGGCTGTTTGTGGGGTTTGGTTTGGTTTTGAATTGCCATTTGGGTTGCACACCACTTTGGTAGAACATCTGGAAACAGCAGTGTGTTGTGTGTGTGCGTACATAAATATTTAGCATCCTCTTGGAAAACCAAAAGTGTTTTTTTTTCCTTGAAGAGAAAGAATTTTCTCCCCTGACCCAAAGGTTACATTACAAAGGGTTCAAAATGCATGTTTATATCCTCGGTATGTTTTATTCAACACTCTGAAAATCTACAACCAAGTTATTAATTATTAAGCCCATAGAGGAAAAAAATAAATAAATCTCGCCCTTGTGGCGAGTCCCGGAAATACAAAAGAAGAGGAAGGAAGAATGTCTGAGGTTTGTTTTTTTTGTAAAGTGAGAATAATAATTCCAATTAAGCCTCCCGATGGCTTTGGTTGAGCCTGGAGTTTCCGATATTTTCCCATCATTCCTCTGCAGCGAATATGATAATAGAGAGAGAGACGGACAGCTTCTGCATATGTTCACAGGCCCAACGGTCACAAGAAGATGGTCTGTTGCAAGGAGAATGTCCTGCTTCCTTCCGTCCATTTTCCTCTTAGCAACTACATTACAACTCAAAGCCTGTAAAACACCGCAAAGAACCGGCTGGAAAGGCACGCCCGTTGGTGTCAAGATTGCTTTGTGTGCTGTGTTTTGTGCCCAGGTACTTTTTGTGTCAAAGAGGCGCACAACAGATGTCCCCTTAAGGACAGAGGAAGGATTTTAACCTATGGGCGGATTCTGGTTGCACCCGGAGGAAAGTAGAGAGGGGAGAGAGAGGGGAGAGAGAGAGAGAGATAAAGTGAATTTGGGAAGCAGGTTTAAGAAGGCAGGATGGCTTCCTTCTGTAGAAATGGGCCTTTTGGAACTCTCTGGAACAGATGCTGTAACGGAGCAGCCTTTACAAGCAGAAACCCAAAGAGGAAGAGCACTAAATGTGCTCCACACACATCAAGGGAGCCTGAACACGTAAGATCCACCGGCTTCTGCAGGGGCAGGCAGGCTGCCCAAGTGTAAAACCGATGTGTAAATATTGTGTGCAAGTGTGAGGAGGAGGAGGGGGGGGGTTTTCTCAGGAGACCCAGGAAGGAGGTGTTGCCAAGCAGTCAGCCCCCCTCTTTTGGCTGCCCTCTTTGAGATAACTAATGAGCAATGCGTGGGTGAAACTCTCTTGCATGCAGACGTGGAAGAGGGAGAGATCTTCACATGGATCGCAACATGCGACGGGAGGGGCTTTTTGCAAGCGGCCGTCTCTCCCTCCATCTTCTTCTGGGGTGGGGGGAGCAAAGGTGCAGGGCAGCCATTAGCGAGCTGGGAGGGGGGAATCCTTTGCCTCGTGGAGAAGGTCCCTCCAGAAAGGTCCATCTCTCCACGCAGCCTCCATTCTCAGCTAGATTTTCAGGCTGACTTACTTACATCTGTGTGTCGTTCCAGGGGGTGGTGAATCTCCCCTCCCCCTGAAAAACTGTCTGGAGAATGAATTGTTTTTCAGAATTCCAGAAATGCTGCAGGTTAGGGTAAGTCACCGTTCATCCCAGACCTGACTGGGTGGCTTTGGTCTGACGGCTCTCTCAGTCCAAGTGACCTCAGAGGCTGTTGGGGGGGGGGGAGATGCAGTCTTCCAATATCTCAGAGGTTGCCCCAAAGAAGAGGGGGTCACCCTATTCTCCAAAGCACCAGAAGGCAGGAAGAGAAGCGATGGATGGAAACTGGTCAAGGAGCGAAGCAACCCTGGCATTAAGGAGAAACTTTCTAACAGTGAGAAACAGAAGTTGCCTCCAGAAGTTGTGAGTCCTTCATTGCTGGAGTTTGTTGTTTTTTATATTTTAAAAAAAGGATACCTTTGGGAGAAGGCCTCATGTGTCCCTCCTAGAGTTCTCAAGAAAACGGTAGAGAAAATGATGCATTAATCCCCAAAGGGGCAGGATGTGGCTGCTTAGTCCGTTCCACGTCTTGGTGTATGGATGAAGATGCACCAGGCCACACCCACCACTCCCTTCCCCTCTTCCTGCAAATGGGCAGCGTGGCCTCAGCCGAGGGAGGTCAGAGGAAGAAGCCCTTGACCGGTAGCTTCTCCAGAAGGACAAATCCCCAGCAGCCTTCAGGTCTTGCTCCAAAATTCTCTCCCGCAGATGCATATTTAGCCGCCTTGATTACATATTTATGTGCTCATTATAGAAGTGTTAATGTAAATGAGCTCTTAGGAAATCAGTTCAAGGATCTTAAAAAAGTGTTTTGCAAAAGGACGAAGAGGAAAAGAGCAAAAACACCTCAGCATCCGAGGCACTCAAAGCAATGAGTTTCAACTTCTGACACGCCGAAATGAAGCCTCCTAAGATAATTAATTGTTTTAATCACAGGCCAAGAAGAGGAAGCTATTGAGGGACGGGCTGTAAATCCCCCCCCCCTCCTCCTCTGTCTCTCTTGCAGATACAAACCAAATTTTGTTCTGATGAATGGTTTGCAAGACCAGCCTGTCTGCTATAATTTAATCTCCGTGATTACACATTTCGAGAGAGAAAGGGTCAGGAAGGAGATGCATTAAATAACAGCTTTATCGGGAATTCTGCCTGCATTTCTTCGGGGCGGCGGAACAAACTGGGCCTCTCAAGTGGCACGGGCTGATTTGGACTGACAGACGCCAAAATATAAGACAAAGAGCCTTAATGAAGAACATGCAAAGATCTCACTGAGCCACACAAGGAGGTGTTGTGTTTGATTTGATCACACGGCAGAGGTATCAACAAAGAGCAGCTCAGTGGGATGTGGATGGGAGGGATGGAACGTCCTCCAGATTTGACCAACTTGGAGGAAAAGCAGATCCTCATCTGACGTATCTCCACACATCCAGCAGAGGCTCCCAAAGTCCAATGGTAAAGGGTTAGGATAGGGTGGAATGATCCGTCTGAACATGATAATCTTCCAATATTTGGGAGGCTGTCACGTGTGTGTGTGTGTGTGTGTGTGTGTGTGTGTGTGTGTGTGTGAGCATATGCTCCGAAGCACAGGAGAAGAAGTAAGAGATGGGAAATTATCACGGAGAGATCCAACTTAGAACTAAGGAGAAATGTCCAGTCAGTGAGAACAATTAATCACGGGGACGGGTTACCTTCAGAGGTTGGGGATGCTCCAACATTGGAGGTTTTCAAGAAGACGTTCAAGGAGGAAGACACAAAAAGTGACCTGTGCGATGGGGATTTGATATTTTTTTAGTTTACTGCTCTGTACGGCAACGTTTAGATCCAACCATGAAAACACTGAATATCAAGAGATTGGAAGAGATTGGACGACCATTTGTCTGAACTGATCCAGGCTTCTCTGCTTGAACAAGGAATAGAATAACAGAGTTGGAAGGGACCTTGGAGGTCTTCTAGTCCAACCCCCTGCTCAGGCAGGAAAGCCTAGGCCAGTGTTTCTCAACCTTGGCAACTTGAAGATGTCCGGACTTCAACTCCCAGAATTCCCCAGCCAGCGAATGCTGGCTGGGGAATTCTGGGAGTTGAAGTCCGGACATCTTCAAGTTGCCAAGGTTGAGAAACACTGGCCTAGACCATTTCAGATGAATCTCATCTTAAAAACTTCCAGTGATGGAGCACCCACAACTTCTGGAGGCAATCCCTCCCATGGTTCATTGTTCTCACCATCAGGAAATTTCTTCTTGGTCCAAGGATGGACTAGAAGACCTTCAAGGTCCTTCCAACTGGGTTAGCCTGCATAAACCATGACTCACTTAACCATGGAAGAGAATGCTGGGTCTCTTTTGATCCCTTGCGGGGTTTTAACAACGTTTTTAATGCCTAAAACTCTTTCACTTTTAACTGCACGGAAGGTGCTTCCATTTCAGATGACTTGCAAAAAAATGCCATGCGAAGGAGAGAGCCTCTTCCGATGGAAGGAGCCACCGAACGCGGCTTGCAAAGGGAAGGGACCGATTGCTATTCAAAGTCACAATCTTTCTCAATTAAGAAATGGGAACAGAAGATAAATCCAGGAGGGGAAAACAGCCATTTCATCTGCATCTATGAATATGGATTTCGCCTCGCTTACTGTCTTGGCGAGAGGCGATGCGGAAAGGCCCGGCTTCGGCTTAGCCGAACTCGAGTGCTTAGCCGAGCTCTGGGCTGGGCAGCCGTTTCCAGAGGCCGGAAGGGAACCACGTTGGCTGGGAGACAAAGAGGCTCAGAATCCAGAACGCAAAGAAAGGATCCCAGGTGGGACGAGAGGGATCTGCTTCTGAACAATTCTCCCAGATTGCGTGCAGGGAAGTAGCAACCAGCCTTCCTGCTTATGCGCAGACGTGGTGTGAGAGGCGGTTAAACCCAAGACACAAGCAACGCCAGCTTCTTCTTTTTTTAAGAGAGAGACTCCCGTTCATATCACGGAGCATTAAAGATTGATTTCATCTCCCTCTCCTTTGTTCCGTTGCTTCTTTCTCAGCTTTTAGCCCATTTCTGACTCCAAAGGCTCCGCGTGAGAAAGCACCACCGCCGGCCGAATCGCAGCTCTCCGACTCTTCCCTGTTGGAGAGACTTGAAGCTCCTGATGACGGAGCAATTAGGAGGAAAGAGAGGCTGGAAAGAGGTGGGAGGGGGTGTGTGTTCCACTCACATTTCTCTCAGGGAGGATAAATGTGCCAAACAGGTGTGCAAAAGTGACAGCAGCAACCTGGGGGGGGGAGGGAAGGAGGGGACGTAATTTTAGCCCAACTCAAACCTGCGTAGAATTTGTTTGCTGTTTGAAACCTTCCCTTCCAGATGTCTCCCAATCCAACTGCTGTTCAACCTTTACACACACCCAAACAACGCAAGGCCCAGGCAGTCCTCGACTTATGACCCTAATTGAGCCCAGAGCCACGGCTGTAAGTTTCACCTGTCATTAAGGAGGTCCTCGCATGAGTGACTCGGATTTATGACGTTTTGGCATGAAGCAGACGCAGAGGACGGAAAACCCCTTGTTTGCACGCAGGCCGTTCGCCAATCGTCAAAAAACGCAATCCCGTGACCGTAGGGCTGGAGGGAGGGGGGATGTCAGAACTTTGGGTCACTCCTACCCATTTTAGAGTCCGTCATAATTTCGAACGGTTGCTAAGCGAGGACTATTTCTCGGGGGGCCTTGCAAACATTGGTGGCACACCATGCTGCTTGCAGTTCAAAAATCAAACTATTGGACATTCTTCTGGGGTGGGGTTTTTTTTTTTTCCCCCAACATGCTCCTCCTCTTCCCCCCCCCTCCCCATGCGCGTGCATTTTGCAATGTTCCCCGTGTGCTGCTCTCTTGTGAGGAAAGCTGTAAATTCTGCTCTCCGGCTAATTCCGGCCCTCCCGTTACTCCATTATTCATGGGGAGGAGCCCTTTTGCTTCATGTGCTCTCAAGATGCCCCTTCCTCTGGATTTGCCTTTGGCCTTGTTTACAGCCCTTCGCTCCCCTCGGGGAGACGGCTGTGAGTTGTTGCCGCTGTCGTCCTCTTGGTTCCTGCAGGAGTTTCCCCTTTTTCCTACCTGGAGAACCGAAGCTCTGGCTAACAGCTGATGGCGGAGATTGTCTTCTGCTTAGAAAGAGCCTCTTGGGCAGCAAAACCGTCTGATGGGCATCTGGATTTGAGAGGGTGGGGAGAGAGACACCTGTCAGCACAAACCTTGCACATTGAGAGGCTGGCTAAGCTGATTATGGTGGGCAATTTTACAGAAGGCCTTTAAAACATGTCTGCCGAGCACTGATAAGCGCCCAGCATAATCTCTGCCAGGTAAACCAAGTTCCTGCTTATCTAAGATCTCTCCGATTAGAAAGCTGCCATCTTCGACTGCCTTCCTACAGAACAAGAGACTTTCCTGCTTAGGAAGGAAACGCAGAAGTTCCATTTAGAGGCCATTTTCGAAACCATATTGACCTGGTGGAGACTCCCAGATGTTTCCCAGGTCATAGAAACAGTGACCAGTTAACCCTGGTTTCTGTGGTGGTCAATAGCGTGGTTTCCACTCCTTCAGGTACGCCATGATTTCCGTAATTGTCCTTTGAGTTTACACCCAGGGTGTCAGGTCTGCAAGCCATCTTTTCTTTCGGACTTCAGGCCTGCCACACTTTCTACTATGCATTCTCTATGGTGGGAAAATGGGATTGTATGGAGTTAGATGCTATGTAGCCATAACAACATTCTTTCTAGAAAGCCAAGGTCATCCTTTGTCTTTTGCACCTCTGCACCTGGCCGGAACTGGATGGGTGGACTCTGTCTTCGTGGCAGGGGGAGATTGGACCATGGGATGGACTTGTGGGTGTGGGGGAAAGATCTTGGACTTTCAACTGGTGGGGAAAACTGGGAAGCTTTCAGATTCGGGTTTCCCCAGATGTGCCAACATGGCTCTCTTCATAAATTGGAACTTTGAGGAATCCTTTGCCTTTGATTCTGATTTAATTTTGGATGCTATTTGGGACCCTGACACAAGATTTAGATTTAGATTGCTTTTATTTATAGGCCGCCCTTTTCCCTGAGGGGACTCAGGGCGGCTTACAACCTATAGGGAGGGGATACACGTAATGACATATACAGACAATACACAATTAAAAATAGAAGCAACATTCATTCATCATTCGGGTGGGGACGGATCCCAATCTTTAACCCCAGGCCTGGCGGGATAGCCAGATCTTAAGGGCTGTGCGGAAGGTCTGGAGGGTGGTGAGGGTACGAATCTCCACGGGGAGGTTGTTCCAAAGGGTCGGAGCTACTACTGAAAAGGTCTACCACAAGGTTCTGTGGTAGACTGCTTTTGAAACTAGAGGCTCTGTTTCTTGCTTGCAAGCAGCCCCATTGAGAAAAGTCTTCCTTCTTGAATTGTGCAGCCCATTTGCAGGAGCGTCTGAGCTCAAAGCCGCTCGGTTGCACAGTTGCCAAGCTACACACGCTTCCTGCGCTGGTACCACGACCGCCACGTGCAGGTTACGCACAAACTCTGTCCCGGCCCTGCAAAGCCAATGCAAATAAAAGGCACCGTCTCTCCCTGAATGGATTATCTGGAGGATCTATTGTGAAAAAAGGAACAGCGTAAATAATACAAAATTAGGCCTCATTATTTAATCACCAGGCCTGATTAAACATGATCTTTTGGAAATGAACAATTAGCAAATAGCACCTTGAGGCAAAACTTTACTCTCACGCAGACAATTAACAACGTGTTTCATTAGCCAAAAAAGGAAAACTACAAATATTATATATATGTGTGTGTGTGTGTGTGTGTGTGTGTGTGTACAACCCCTGGTAAGCCCCAATTATGGGAGGAAGCTAATTGCTTCCATTATCTGTCAATCGGCTCGTCACAAGAGTCCATCCAGACAGAAACCCAATATTTTTACTGTTGCCTTTGTTATATTTGTGTTTTTTATTTGTGCTGATAAATAAATAAAGGGAGACTAGCATAGATCTATTTCAAGCTATTTAGCTCTCATCAGCTAGCCATACCCTTACTGGGATTAGAACCTGGGCTATATTACATCTTAGGCAGACGTCTTAGCCATTAAGCCACAGGCTCTCCTCCTTATCAACTGAAGCCAGGGAAGAAGTGTGTGTGTGTGTGTGTATGTGTGCACACTACCAGGGGTTGTGACACTAAATATATACCTTCTTCCCTGGCTTCATATATACCTTCTTCAGATAATGGAAGCAATTAGCTTCCTCCCATAATTGGGGCATACCAGGGGTTGTTATATATATATATATATAACAACCCCTGGTATGCCCCAATTATGGGAGGAAGCTAATTGCTTCCATCATCTGTCCTTCGGCTCGTCACAAGAGATGCTGACTATATATATATAGTCAGCATTTGACGCAGCTGCCTTCAATGGAGTGAGGAATCCCTGAACGGGGGAATCCCTCTTCCAGGGGGCTGTGAGGATCAATGGACTGGACATGTCTGAAGCCCACTCCTCTCCTGGAAGAATGAATTATCCTGGGAAATATTGAAAAGGCAGAATGTTATATTTCCCTGGATCAGGAATGGAGAAACATGTTTTTAGGCAGGAAACACACTCACTCTTAATAGCCCCCACCTTTGCCAATGGGCCATTAAAAGGCCTGAGCTGGTCTATTCTACATAACAAAGATCTCCCCCTTCAGCTCCAGGGTGGTGGGCTTAAGGCATGATAGTATTATCTCATATTACCAGCCTATTTTGGAGGATCTTGTGTTTCTTTGCGGAGGCTTAGAGGAGGGGGGGTAGCCTTGGGGTCTACTGAAGACCCTTTCTCTCAAGGGGGAGTCTGCTGGTGGATGCCTCCTTGGTGTTTGGGATCCAGGAGAAGAACCCCCCCCCCAAATGATCTGAGGCACCCCCAAGCGCAGGAGCTCCGGCTGGCCCCACTTCTGGGAAGAGGCTCCCTCTGGCTGAGCTACGCCTCTTGCGTGCAAAGCATGTGTTCCACCAGTCAGCCCCCCCCCCCGCCCACGTTGTGGTCTTCTCCCCTCCCTTTATAAAATTAATAATAATAAAAAAATAAAACTGGAACAAACTGGAGAGATTACTGCAATCCAATTTTTTAAAAGCCCTTTTAATAAATCATCAGGCCTTCTGGCAACAGAAAAAAAACAAAACGCAGTTTGGCATCTCCTCTGAACGCATTTTAGACATAAATAAAAAATGTTTATGTGAAGCACGCCGGCATTTCAATGGCTAATCCCAATAAAAGGTACCGAATGATTACATAAAGCAAACGTCCCTATTAGGATCAATTTTAATTGGCGCAGCATTAGAGGGTTTTCTTAATTGCATATTTTATTAAAAATTAAGGAAAGCATGGGGAGGGGAGGGGGGGCTGCTCTGATTCTGTCTGCCCTGAAAAAAACAGCCAACAAAATCTGGGGCTTTATCGTAATTTGTCGCAAAGGAGAAAGTCCCTGGTTTTATGCCCTCTCTGGCCTTTGATCCTGAGCTTGTCCTCTGATTGGCTGTCAGTCTCCCATGGGGCCAAGCAGGGGCAACTCTCTAGCTGCTTCTTCCCAGGTGCCCTTTGGTGAGATGAGTAAAGGGCTATCATGCCTTAATCCCATCAACCTGGAGCTGAAGGCGGAGAGCTTCGTTATGTAGAGTAGACTTGCTCCGGCTTTCAATGGCCCACTGACAAAGGTGAGGGCTATTAAGAGTGACTCTTGTTTCCTGGCTAAAAACATGTTTCTCCATTTCTGATCCAGGGAAATATAATATTCTGTCTTTTCAATATCTCCAGGGATATTTCATTTTTTTCTAGGAGAGAGGGGCAGTGCTATCTTCCTACACATCTATGCATCATCATCTATCTGCAGGAATGAAGACCCAGAGCACGGTGTGGCCTGGAAGAACAGGAGAGAGAGAGAGAGAGATTCCTCTTCCTGAATAGCTCAGCAGACACATTTCTGCCTTTCCTGAAAGGCCAAACTTCTCCAGAAGACGCTGGCTAGGAATGGGCTCCTCCCCAGCCCCTCAAGGGTAAGAATAACAATAAGGAAATTCTCCTTCTGGGAAAGGCCCCCAGAGGTGTTTCCAAAGCATTTGTTTCCAATCTCAGGGGAGGATGGAAGGGGGTTGCAAAGCAGTTCAGGTTCCTCCTTGGTCCAGTTGGCCATGAACCAGCCGTTTCCTGGGCTCGGCCTCCCTCGTCGGACTGGGGCCCGGGACGAGGAAGCAGAGAGGGATCTAGGCTTGTTCATCACTTTAATCCCCCCAGTCGTGGCCGGCCAGAATATACATTTAAAACACAGACCACCTGTTCCCTCTTAAGTCTTCAGCAGGCGAAAGTAAATCCACCTAATAGCTAAAAACACAGAAAGGAACATTGGATTAAGATCAATCTGAGTTTCTCTAGGTTGGAAGGACAAGAGAGCCTCAACAATGAAGCTCTGCTGCCATCTGCTGCCTGACTGGGGAAACAGTGGAGAGTAGATTTCCCCCCCAGCAGCTCTGCGCACGGAAGGGGGATTAAAGGCGCCTTTAAGGGGGGCTTTCTTGAGCCAGGTGGCTAAAATTGGAAGCAGGTGAAGATGCTCTGGGCAGGACCTCCAATGCTGAGCTCAAACACACACACACACAGAGAGAGAGAGAGAGCTGCATCCTACAGCTTTTCATGCCCTGCTCAGGAGACCACACACAAGGGGGGGGTGTGCATGAAAAGGCGAGGAAGAGTCAGAGAGAGAATAGCAATAGCAATAGCAGTTAGACTTATATACCGCTTCATAGGGCTTTCAGCCCTCTCTAAGCGGTTTACAGAGTCAGCATATCGCCCCCACAGTCTGGGTCCTCATTTCACCCAGATAGATAGATAGATAGATAGATAGATAGATAGATAGATAGATAGATAGATAGATAGATAGATAGATAGATAGATAGATAGATAGATAGATAGATAGATAGATAGATAGATAGATAGATAGATAGATAGATAGATAGATAGATAGATAGATAGATAGATAGATAGATAGATAGATAGATAGAGATATAGATAGATAGATAGATAGATAAAGCATAGCATAGCAATAGCAGTAGCAATAGCAGTTAGACTTATATACCGCTTCATAGGGCTTTCAGCCCTCTCTAAGCGGTTTACAGAGTCAGCATATCGCCCCCACAGTCTGGGTCCTCATTTCACCCACCTCGGAAGGATGGAAGGCTGAGTCAACCCTGAGCCGGTGAGATTAGAACCGATGAACTGCAGATAACAGTCAGCTGAAGTGGCCTGCAGTACTGCACCCTAACCACTGCGCCACTTTGGCTCTCTAAGAGAAGAAAGAACTCGAATGCAAAAGAGAGGAAATAAAAGGATCTCAGGGCAGACAAGAGACGGAGAAGGAAAAAAAATGTGCACACTCAGACACACAAGGGGGGGGGGAGCCAGGGTGAGAAAGGAGGGTGTGTGCTGCTGCCTTAAGCCAGAGGAGGTTTTATGCAAAAATGGACATTCTGCTTTGGTTTGCAAACTCCAGTTATGGCCTGGCGCAATGGGGGACCTCGGTTATGGTTGCCTTAATAGCAATAGCAATAGCAGTTAGACTTATATACCGCTTCATAGGGCTTTCAGCCCGCTCTAAGTGGTTTACAGAGTCAGCATATATCGCCCCCAACAACAATCCGGGTCCTCATTTTACCCACCTCGGAAGGATGGAAGGCTGAGTCAACCTTGAGCCGGTGAGATTAGAACCGCTGAACTGCAGATAACAGTCAGCTGAAGTGGCCTGCAGTACTGCACTCTAACCACTGTGCCACCGCGGCTCTCTGTCTATCAAACCTATCTATCTATCTATCTATCTATCTATCTATCTATCTATCTATCTATCTATCTATCTATTGATCAATCTATCGATCTATCAATCTATGATCTATGTATCTCTACCTACCTACCTACATCTCTCTCTCTCTCTCTTTTTCTACCTATCATCTATCTAGCAATAGCAATAGTTAGACTTATATACCGCTTCATAGGGCTTCCAGCCCTCTCTAAGCGGTTTACAGAGTCAGCATATCGCCCCCAACAACAATCCGGGTCCTCATTTCACCCACCTCGGAAGGATGGAAGGCTGAGTCAACCTTGAGCCGGTGAGATTAGAACCGCCGAACTGCAGATAACAGTCAGCTGAAAGTGGCCTGCAGTACTGCACCCTAACCACTGCGCCACCTTGGCTTAACTGCTGTGTGGCAGGTAAGAAAGAATGGGTAAGGGTGTGGTATATTTTTTAATACTGTTTTGCCAGAGTTGAGGGGGGGGGATCTATCTGAACTGAAATAATGGACAAATCAACAAGCCTTTTGGGGAAGGGCTGTTGAGCACTTCCGCCCCCCCCCACCCCGGCTTCTTCTGGCCAAGAACTTCCAGGTGTAAATGACCAACCTGGAACTCTCAGAGGCAGGCTGGGTGAGCGAGGGGGAGGGTCTTTTGGGGGGAGGGGGAAGCAAGGAGCAGCATGGCCATGCTTGGCAAGATTTAGGGAAGCAGAGATGGGGAGACATGGTGGGGGTAATGTCCAGGCGGTCCTTGGAAGGCCTGTGGACAGCCACCAGGAGAGGTGGGATGGAGGGCGCCTGCCTGGCTGCCCATACAGGATGGAGCCCCAGTTTGAGGAGTCCTGGTGAGCCCCTTGTCCAGGAAGTCCGAAGGAGCATCTCCCCCACCCCAAATGCAAAGCAAATTGACTTCTCTTCCACAGGGATTGGAAAGGTGGAATTACGGTATAGCCAAACACAACCAGGGACACCCACCAGGGGTGAAATTCAATTTTTTTTTACTATGGGTGTGGCTTAGTGGGCGTGGCAGGGGGAGGATACTGCAAAATCCCCATTCCCTCCCCACTCTGGGGCCAGCCAGAGGTGACATTTGCCGGTTCTCCAAACTACTCAAACTTTCCGTTACCGGTTCTCCAGAACCTGCCAGAACCTGCTGGATTTCACCTCTGGCGCCCACCTGCTCCACTAGCAACCCCCACCTTCTCTGCCTGGTGGCATCACCAGAGGATGGGCCATGGAGCGCCATGGCTGCCTTTCGCCTCCTGCCACCTGCTTCTCGCACCTCCCCTCCATCCGTCCGTCCGTTGGGAAGTCCGGCCTTTGCTCAGCCTGGTGTGGGAACCCAGGTCTCAATAGCAATAGCAATAGCAGTTAGACTTATATGCTGCTTCATAGGGCTTTCAGGCCTCTCTAAGCGGTTTACAGAGAGTCAGCATATTGCCCCCAACAATCTGGGTCCTCATTTTACCCATCTCGGAAGGATGGAAGGCTGACTCAACCCTGAGCCGGTGAGATTTGAACCGCTGACCTGCTGATCTAGCAGTAGCCTGCAGTGCTGCATTTAACCACTGCGCCACCTTGGCTCAAGATGCCTTCAGCAACCCCAGCTGAGCATCAACAGGGCGGTCCATGCTCATTCCCCACTTAATGCATTCAGAGTAAAAGAGCCTGAAGCAAAACCCAATTTTATTCCCATCCCCTTGACGTTCTGATTAGTCTGAAGAGCTTCAATGCAAATCCAGGTCTGCCTGGAGTATTTATTTACACACACCCCCCCTCGTTTCACAACAACTGAAATGGAAGCTGCCTCGTAAAGCGAGGAAAGGCAGCGAGGAGGAGTGTTTGTTTCATGTCTCCTAATTGCCATAATGTGCTTGCCTGTTTAAAGCTGCTCCCCCCCCCAGCCCCTCGGATCAGAACGCCTGCAGGCAGAACAGGATGACTGGACAAAATTGCCAAGATTCTCATCGCACCTCCCGGATAACAGAGGGGAGAGAAGAAAGGGAGGCAGGAAATTACGGCAGCCTGATCTAAATAGAAATCCGTTTTTTTAAAATGAAGCGGGTGAAGGTTTTGCGGTGGGGGGAGAGGAGAGATAGGGCGCCCTTATCAGCCGAGGGGGGGAAAAGCCTCTTTCAGGAGCTGCAACTCTGGACTAAGACCTCTGAATCCATCATCTGAGCAAAAGGATCAAATGTCCCATTCGTTCCAGAGGACGCTGGGGGCTCATCCGCTTTTAAGTGAAAAAAGTCGGAATAAGAAAGGTGGCCTTTAGAAAGTTGGGTAGGATTTCAGAAATGAAATAAATTTAAGCGTGGGATGCGAGCAGAGATTAACACGGAATGATTCACTTTGCTAAGGATAAGAAGGGACTCACAAAAGGTGGACCTGAAGGATGTTATGGCTCCGTGCTGGGGAGGGGGGGGGAATGCTCCTGCTATGGGCAAAAGCTGGTTTCCATTGGGGTTTGTTTGGGTTGCAAACTGCCTGGGATTATTGCGTATAAGATAAGCAGCCGTGTAAGTTTAATAAATGAACTTCCTCTTGACAATGGATCCCTGGTTTCAATTCAATGGAGAAAGCCATTTCTCTTTGCTCAGCCCAGTCATTGGTGGAAGTCTTACCCCATCCTAAGAGATTTATGGGTGAAACGTATTCACTTAAAAGTATCATCCTCACCTAGAGATTCTTTGGTGCCTTTCCAAACACCCTGGGCCTCTTCTGCATGCTCTAGGGAATGTTTTCCAGATGGGATTGCTTGGTTTGAGGGGCTGGTTGCTAAAGCAAGGTCAGGGCACACGCTTGAAAGTAAATCAATTGGGGGGGGGTCTGTCTGGCAAGAACCAAGGATGCTTATCCACAGGAAATACGGTATGCAGGTGTAAAGCTCGTAGCAATGATGGGTAGTTAGGAAGTTGGTAAAAGTAACAAGAATTAGACAGCTTGCAGACATGGTTTAGGACCTGGCTATCCGAGAGACCACCTCCTGCCACATACCTCCCAACGACCAGCAAGATCTCACAGTTTGGGCCTCCTCCGGGTGCCATCGACCGGACAATGATGGCTGACGATCCTCTGGGGGAGGGCCTTCTCTGTAGCGGCCCCGGCCCTGTGGAACGATCTTCCCATTGAGATCCGGACCCTTACCACTCTCCCGGCCTTCCGAGGTGGCGCAGTGGTTAAATGCAGCACGGCAGGCTACTGCTAGATCAGCAGTTCAGCGGTTCAAATCTCACCGGCTCAGGGTTGACTCAGCCTTCCATCCTTCCGAGGTGGGTAAAATGAGGACCCGGATTGTTGGGGGCAATATGCTGACTCTCTGTAAACCGCTTAGAGAGGGCTGAAAGCCCTATGAAGCGGTATATAAGTCTACTGCTATTGCTATATTGCTTCCAAAAAGCCACCAACACCTGGCTGTTCCAGCAGGCCTGGGGCTATTGATCAATGTCCAGCCCCACTTAGACAGAACGGATGGTGTGTAAATTTTAACAACTGTTTTTTTTTTAACTTTAATTTTTAAATGCTTCTTATCTTGTCTGTAAGCCGCCCAGAGTCCCCTGGGAGTGGGCGGCATACAAATTTTATTAAATTTCAAATTTCAGCTAAAAGTTACGAATAGAGATGGCCGGCAGCAAATGAAATGTCTATTAGATAACTCCTGGAGCATTCATTAGCCAAGGCTTAGAATGGGGACAGCTGGAGACCAATAGAATAAATTCTAGAATTATTACTAAAACGTTTATTAGACCAGTGTTTCTCAACCTTGTCAACTTGAAGATGTCTGGACTTCAACTCCCAGAATTCCTCAGCCAGCATTCGCTGGCTGAGGAATTCTGGGAGTTGAAGTCCGGACATCTTCAAGTTGACAAGGTTGAGAAACACTGTATTAGACGATATTTCTTGCTATCTCACCTTGTCCCGCCTTCTCCTTTAGTGAAAATGTATAAAGCTTTCTTAATCCTTTGTTCTGGGTTTTTCTTGGCCTTTTGACCAGGAACCTGTCAGCCTCTGCTTTGCTGCTGTTTTTTGGCTGCCACTGAAACGGGGAGGGAGGGGGGCATGGTATTTGGGGAGGGAATCATTCTGTACTGGAGGACTGTTAGTTGGGAGTTATTCTCACCATCTCTTTGCGCATGTGGAAGGGAGTTTGGAAGGACCAAGTTGGAGACAGATCCCCCTAAAGAAAATCCACCCTTAGAATTCACACCAACTGTCCGGCATTCCAACCTGATGATGATTTTTGAAGATGTCTCCCACCTGACAGTTGGGTGAATTATGATTGGACTATGGACTGGGGTGCCAAGGGGAGGGGATTGAATCATAGATTGATATCTGTTGTGACTCAGCACTTCTGCTGTGAGTTCTTTCGGGATCTAGATTCATTAGGCAGCTGGGGGCGGGTTTGAGGCAAGTTTGGAGATAAAAGGACGGATGCTGCCACGCCCCAGTCGCTGGAGTCAACGTTCCTTTGTGTGTTCCGTGTTTGGTAAAATATTGTTTGATTATTAATCGTGATTTATGTCTGTTACCCTTGGACAAGTGCTTTGGTGTTTCTTGTAAACTGATCCGTGAAGTGCATCTTGCTTGTAAGAGTTTTGTTTTGAATTCTTATCGGAGTTTTGTGGTTATGTTATTTTCTGGGCTCGCAGCCAGTTTGAACTGAAAACTGATAAAAAGCCTTCCTTTTAAGTGGCCTGTCTGTGTTTGTTAACGAGCCGTGCAAGGGGGGGTCAGAGCAGATATACTATTGCTTTCGCGCCTTTTTACTCAGATTCAGCTTTGCTTTGCTTCTCATCGTTTGTAATCAGTAAAAATACGCTTAATTCTGAAACATGGAGTTGAGTGGTTTCTTTCTTGGTTATTAAATGAAGGGGCAGTGACTATTGGGGTACCCCAATAGAAAGCAATCAGAAAACCTGCACCTTGTGTCTGGCCTCCATCATTGGCTTCGGCACCAGGCTCAGACCTGAATTAGGGACAACAGGCTGGTTGGTGGCTGGTCAGTCAGTTGGCTGGCTGATTGATTGATTGATTTGCAAGCTACATTGAAGGGAGATGGGTTGGCCACCAAAGCTGGGTGTGGCTGGAGCCAAAAGCAGCACTTTCTAACCTATTCTCTCCTTCACAGAACAGAGTTCAGGACGGACAGTTCCCCAAATGGGCCTTGGAGGTCAGTCTGAAGATGCAGGGGACGCAGAGGCTGTCAGTCTTCCAACTCTCCCTCTCTTCTCCCAAGAGGGAAAGAGAAACTGCTTCATAAAACGGGGGGTGGGGGGGAATGGAGAAAAAGAGGAAGGCTGACTTCCTCGGATGGGACTCATTCATCAAACTCCATATTTGTGAGGGATGTGAAGATGAAACATACGCCTGAAAAATTTGCCTCTCTGGCGAAGCCTGTCCCTGTGCCCAGCGGGCAGAAGATGGCAGCAAAGAGCTAAGAATAAGCCTGGCTCTCCAGCCAGACCTTCAGGAATGATTTCCCCAAAGAAGTGGGTGGTGGAGGCGGTGGGGTGAGACTTTCATGGAAGGATTGGGAAATGACTCACAGCAGAAACAACCAAAACACACACACACACACACACACACACACCCCTTCCCATCTGGGAAAATGCCTTCAGGATTCCAGCCACAGGCAGGGCTTTTCCATGCCATGAGAGCCAAACGGTGTCAGGGTAGGATAATGGGAAGACCCAGCCAGCTCCCTTGAGAAGCCCATCCTGCTGGGAGAGGTGGAAGGAAGGAAGGAAGGAAGGAAGGAAGGAAGGAAGGAAGGAAGGAAGGAAGGAAGGAAGGAAGGAAGGAGAAGAGGAGGATGACCAGCTTTGAGATAGATTAACTCAAAAAGTTAGGGTGGGCCATGGGAAGGACCAAGTTGGAGACAGATCCCCCTAAAGAAAACCCACCCTTAGAATTCACACCAACTTGACCATATAAACAATCCATCAATCGATCAATCGATCAGGGAGCCCAGCCCTTCCCTCTCCTCATCTGCTGCCCTTCCTAGGCAGTTTGAGAGTTCAGGTTTACGGAGTGGTTGCCTCGTGGGAAGGGGATCTTCGGGTGGGACTGTTGCAGAAGGGAGCCCTCCTCACGGGGAGCTCCCTAGCTGGGCCTTTTTCCCAGGCCTTCCTTCCATTCATGGCTCAGCGGCACAAAATTCCCCCCGGCATGGAAATTTGGGGGAACAGGAGCCTCCTACTCTTCCTTGGAGAGTCTGGCAACAAGAAACGATAAAAGCTGCCTTCTGAGGCAAGCAAAGCAAATGGATGGTCCTCCACTTGCAACCGTTCTGCCCAAGGACCTTGGGGGGGGAGGGGAGTGCCTTTCAGCCGGTCGGTGCCCTTACAGCTGTGAGAGGTGGTGGGATCAAAACTTGGGGCTTGGCAACTGGCGTGTATCAATGACGGTTGCAGAATCCAGGAGGGTCGCGTGACCGACAGCTCCCTGCAAGCAAAGTCAATGGGGGAAACTGGATTCACTTAACGTCCACATGATTCCCTCTACAACCATGGCAAAGCAGCCACGACTCACATAGCAACCGCCGCAGAAACTCTGGTTCCATTGGTGGTTGCAAGGCAAGGACTTCCAAAGGATTTTGCAACGACCAATGAAGCCTCCCTTGGCCAGCAGAGGGCGCCCGAGGCCTTGGAACCGAGAGAGCCCCCAAACTATCTCAGCCTTTGCTTGGAGGGGAGGGGGGTCAGCTTTGGTGTCGGCTTAAATACGGGGCTCCGGGAGTGGGGGCCTGCAGGGGGAGGGCAGGGGGAAGAGGGAAGGGCCCAAGCTGCCAGCTGCACAGGGCGATGCTCTCCTGCAGGGCAAACCGGAGCCTGCCAGAATGGGTACCCAGAAGCTGCCCAGGACATCCCTTTTCCGAACCGTTGGGCGATGGGCCATTGTGGCACAGGTCTTTTCCTGCCTGCAGAAGCGGTGGCAGTTGTTGTGTTTCTTGCCCGCTGCCCCAAAGAGCCCAGATCAGGAAGAAAGTGGCGAGAAAATCCCCTCCCGAGCAGCTCTTGCGGCTGAAGGAAGCGCCAATCAAAGCCCTTTAAACTGTGCAGCAGTTGCAACATCCATCCCCACCCCTCCATTTCCAGACACCCCTCAGGGCTCCTCTGTCCCGCGAGGGGGCCCAGGTTTCCCTTCTCCCAGCAAAGGGAGCCCTTCTCGGCTTCGTGAGAAGGGAGCCTCGGTGTGGGGGCCTTCAGCCTTCTCCTGCCCACTTCATGAGAGAAACAGAGCATTGGTGGGTCCCAATCAAAAGCGACAGGTGAGCCTCAGGGGCCGGAAGGGGACCTTCGTGACAACAAGGCGCACACCGACACACTCGCGCACACTCTCCTCGTGCGACAGGCTTTGCAGCTCGACCCACCTCTGCGGGTGACTCATGCGCGGCCACCTGGAAACAGAGGGGACTTTCAGCCCTTCGGCTTCTCCTCCCGAGACGCTTCGGAGTTCCAACTCACAGTTGCTGCTTGTCTGCTTGGAAGTCCCACTTGGAGGGAGGCCCGGAGGGAGGTTTGCTCAAAGTTCCCCCCCCCTTTCTGCTTTCTTTGCGAAGTGAAGGAGATGAAATCCTTTCTCATCACCTTCTGTCAACACAACGGAGTTGGGAAGGTGGGCAAAACGTCTCAGAAGAATCCAGATTTGGCTCCTTCTGGCTGAAGATGGAGGGATTTGCAGTGATTTCCCACATTTTGGGCCGGGTGTTTCCCAGCCACCGATAAAAGAGCGAGTGGGTCAGTGGGCACAATGGACAGAAGAGACCTTGCAAGGCTCCCCCTCACTCAGTCCTGTCTCTGCCAGAGAGCAGGGGGCATAAAAGGATGCCAGGGGTGGGGGAAGTGCAACCAGCGTGGCCAATAGTAAGAAAAAAACGACAATGGCATTACAGCCACTTGATCTTCCAGTCATTTCATTTCATTTCATTTATTATATTTATATGCTGCCCTTTTCCCCCGAAGGGGACTCAGGGCGGCTAACAAATCAAATCAGGGAAGCGGGGGTACAGACAAAAAATAAAAAATAAACGATACATAACAATACACAATTTAAAAACACACAACAATCATACCATTCGAGGAGGGGGGCAAAAGCTCTTTAGCCCCTGGCCTGTCTGAACAGCCAGGTTTTAAGGGCTTTGCGGAAGGCCTGGAGGGTGGTGAGGGTTCGAATCTCCACGGGGAGTTCGTTCCAGAGGGTCGGAGCAGCCACAGAGAAGGCTCTCCTCCGGGTAGTCGCCAGTCGACACCGGCCGGCGGATGGAATTCGGAGGAGGCCTAATCTGTGGGATCTAATCGGTCTAGCAGTCAAATGAAAAAGATTTCTTCCCTTTAAAAACCCTTCTCTGACCTTCCTATTTTCTTCACAAACAGGGTTGGAAGATTAAGACAAATATACGTGTGTGTGTGTGTGTGTATTCTGTTTCATTACACATTGCCCAGGGTCTACTGGACAAGTGTATGTATTTGTACAATGGACCCTGAGTGATGTAGACCAAAACAGAATAACAGAGTTGGAAGGGACCTTAGAGGTCTTCTAGTCCAACCCTCTGCCCAACCTGGAGACCCTGTACCTTTTCAGAGAAACGATTCTGAAAAACCTCAAGGCAATGGAGCAGCCGCAACCTCTAGTAGCAATCAGATTTAAACAACCAACCAACATAATACATGTCTTATTGGGGGGGAGGGGGGAACCAGAAATAGTTTGGCTTCCCCATGTGGGTCAAAAGCGTGAGAAAAGAAAGCCTTGTTTTCCACACACGAAAAATAATAATCGGAAAGAAGGGCCCCTTCATAAAGAGAGAGAGAGAGAGAGAGAGAGAGAGGGAGGGAGGGAGGGAGGGAGAGAGGGAGAGAGGGAGAGAGAGAGAGGGAGAGAGTGTGTGTGTTGGGAAGGCCTCACCCACAATCTCTGGGTCTTAGAAGGAAGCCAATGAGCCGAGGTGGCGCAGTGGTTAGGGTGCAGCACTGCAGGCCACTTCAGCTGACTGTTATTTGCAGTTCGGAGGTTCAAATCTCACCGGCTCAGGGTTGATTCAGCCTTTCATCCTTCCGAGGTGGGTGAAATGAGGACCCAGACTGTGGGGGCGTATGCTGGCTCTGTAAACCTCTTAGAGAGGGCTGAAAGCCCTAGGAAGCGGTAGATAAGTCTAACTGCTATTGCTATTGCTATTGCCAAGGCTTAGCAGCAACTCTCTGCAGGCGCAAATTGGTGGGGCTGATTTTATGGAAATGTTATTATCCAGCATTCAGGAAGCCAAATCAAGCGATCTTCCCTTCCAAGCCTCCCTCCCTCCCTCCTCGGGAGGTGCCCCCAAGCTGCAGGGCTAACCCCCTCTGGACAAGGGGGGGCTGATCATGCTCCCCGGTGCACTAATTCAGTGGCAAAGCTGGCCTTCCCAAGCGGAGCGCATGTCTTCTACTGTTTTATCAGACTGACCAGCCCAGAGTAACAGGTTCTGGGCTCACTCACTTCACAGCCTCTAGATCATCTTTTTAATTAAAGTGCCAAGCGGCTTCCATGCGAGGCGATCGATCACCCATCCCTGGCTAATATTTACATCTCGGTAAACAGAGGAGATCCGGCACATTTTAACAGAACACATATCAAGAAAAACCCCAGCCAGGAGGGATCTAATCGGTGCCCACAGGATTTGGGGCTGAGGGTGGGAGGCGCTGAGGACTTGAAAGGGGCTGCAGAGCAGGAGAAGGTGATGCCATGGGAACCTTCTCTTAATTTGCCCGAGACCGACTCCGAAAAGAAACAAGCCCAGGGGTCAGTTTCCATTTCCAAGGTTAGACAGAGAGATTGGACTTCAAAAATAGCCACCCATCCTGGCTATCAATCTGGATCTCCTTAACCTTCCAGGTCTGGGAAAGGGGGAGGGGAGGGGCCTCTTGGGAGCCAACCAGGCATGGTGGAGAAGGGTAAAGATCTACAGGATGCCAAGTCTTCCTAAGTCCTTGGAGTATCCCAGGCCAACATGCCATCTTCTGCCAACCCTGAAGCCCAGGAGTGAAAGTGGGGATGCTGTTCAGAGCAGGAGACTCGCCGAGGGTAGATGCCATGCCCAAACTCTGTTCCTTCCTTCCTTCTTCCATGGCTTCCTGCTTTCCATCAAGCCATCCATCCAACCTTCCTCCTTCCCTCTACCTTCCTTCCATCCTCCTTCCTTCCTTCCTTCCTTCCTTCCTTCCTTCCATCCTTCCTTCCTTCCTTCTTTCCTTCCTTCCATCCTCCTTCCTTCCTTCCTTCCTTCCTTCCATCCTTCCTTCCTTCCATCCTTCCTTCCTTCCATCCTTCCTTCCTTCCTTCCTTCCATCCTTCCTTCCTTCCTTCCTTCCCTCCTATTATTTATTTGTTTTACACACCACCCATCTCACTGTTTAAGGGGACCTTCAGGTGCCAGAAACCAGGAGCCGGTGCAGAGTTCAAAAGCGCCAGGTGTTTATTCCATGCAAGCTACACAGAAGAATCTGACCTACTAACAGTCAAGGCGAATTGGCGCCACAGAAGAGTCAAGAGACTTTGGGGGAGGCGGGGCTGGACTCAGGTCCCTTTCAGGGGTGCAGGGCCTCCGGAGAGATGGGGCTTTTGACCCTCCCCTTCAGGCCCAGCCTGGTCATCTCCAGCGCTGACACTTTCCTAATGTGGCTTGAATTCTGAGAGCTGCTTGTTTGGGGCTAAGCTGAAAGCCTCCTGTCTGTTCTTCTGAAATTTGTTTCTCGTCTGGTCCAGTGCCCACCCTGCTCCCCGTGACCTCCGTGACCCCCTGAAAAGCAGCCTCAGCCCCAGCAGCAGCAGCAGCTCAATGACAAGTAACACGTGTTTGTGTGATGCCTATTTACCCAACACTGTAGCTGGTCTTTCGTTGCAGGGTCTGAGGGTGGGGGGGAGGGGGCAGATGCTTTATTCCGATTTCCAGCCTTGGCAGAAGCTGCCAATTGCCCAAGAGGGAATCATCTATTCATTTAAAAGCAACGAGCAAGCTGCTTCGGTCTTTTGATTAGCCCAATCACTCTTGCAGCCAGCGCTGGATTTAACCAGATGCACGATAACTTCTTTTGCCTGTCGGAGGGTCTGTTTGCTCACACGGACACCCTCCACACCTCTTGCCAGTGGGCCAACAGATTAACAGAGATGGAAGGGACCTTGTAAGTCATCTAGTTCAACCCTCCAGTCCAAGCAGGGGACCCTACACCATTTCTGACAGATGGCAGTCCAGTCTCTTCCTGAAAGCAATAGCAATAGCAGTTAGCAATAGCAGTTAGACTTATATACCGCTTCATAGGGCTTTCAGCCCTCTCTAAGGGGTTTACAGAGTCAGCATATTGCCCCCAACAATCTGGGTCCTCATTTTACCCACCTCGGAAGGATGGAAGGCTGAGTCAACCTTGAGCGGGTGAGATTTGAACCGCTGAACTGCAGATAACAGTCAGCTGAAGTGGCCTGCAGTACTGCACCCTAACCACTGTGCCACCTTGGCTCTAAGCCTCCAGTGGAGAAAGCCTCCAGTGATGAAGCTCCCACAACCTCCGAAGGCAACTTCTGCTCCATAGGTTGATTTTTCTCCCTATCAGAAAATTCCTCCTTATTTCCAGGTTGAATCTCTCTCCTTGGTCAGTTCCCATCCATTATTCCTTGTCTGGCCTTCGGGGGCTTTGTAGAATAGCTTGACCTTCTCTTCTCAAATATTGGACTCCCTCAAATATTGGAAGACTGCTATCCTGCCTCCCCTAGTCCTTCTCTTCAGCAGACTAGATCTACCCAGTTCCTGCAACCATTCATCTTGGTTGCTCTTCTCTGCACTTTTTCTAGAGTCTCGACATTATTTTATAGTGTGGTGACCAAAACTGGATGCAGGATAAAGTGTTAATACCTCTTTATAAGCCGTTGGTAAGATCACCAACACCTTACAACGTAGTATTAAAACTTCACTTCATTCTGCCCCTCTGTTACTGCAGCCCAGAACCTGGCTTTTTTTAGCACTGCAGCAGGGAAGTGGGATGGTAATTCCTGACATGGATCTTGTGGGCCAGATGATGCAAAGCAGTTTGCTTGTATTGGTGGCTGTTGTGACTCAGCAGATGTCTTCTGTGAGTCTTTTCGGGATACAAGATTCATTATGCAGCTGGGGCTTGTTAGGGGCAGGTTTGGAGATAAAAGGATGGATGCTGCCACGCCCTAGTCGCAGGAGTCAACGTTCCTTCGTGCGTACAACATTGCTTGATACACTTGGATAAGTGCTTTGGTGTTTCATGTAACCCTGATTCGTGGAGACTTTGGAAGAAGTGCATTGCTCGTAAGAGTTGCTTTGTATTCTGTTATCTGCTTGAAAGAGACTGTATTTCTGTTATTTTTGGGCTTGAAGCCAGTTTGAACTGAGAACTGATAAAGAAAGTTCCTTTTAAATGTATTTGTCTTGCCGTTTGTTACAAGCCGTGAAGGGGGGACAGAACAGGCGGCTATTGCAGCTTCATCTGGAGGCTCCATCTGGGTGTTCAACAGGCTCTGCAAACAAGATCAAGCAGGACATCAGAGTCTCCCCAGAGCTCTGAAGATAAGGCACAGTCCCCAGGCCAGGGCTCAGCAGGCGTCTCGGAGGCCTGGTCCAGCTCCACCAGATGCTTTATCAGCAGGAAACCCAACAATTGCTCCCTCCACACACTGGGGTGAGTCTGCCAGAGTCTATGGAGTCCCTGGTGGTCTCTGAGCTTCCAGTTGTTTCATTACTTAACTAGGTAAAATCATCAGTGTAATATAATGATGGTCAAGCTGTTGCAGAAAATGACAGGCCTTAGACTTCTCAGGATACAGGAAAAGTCTATTTGGCAGCCAGGTTCAGAAAGCGAGCCCATGGCTTAGCATTGCAAGTTCTGAACACCCTTCATTATCGAAGCACGCGTTCTTATACATTCTCAAAAGCATTAAACACTTAACACATTTCTTAGTGGTTACCTTGAGGAGAGAAGCCTTATAAGGAGACGAGGGTCTTACTTCTCCTTTTGTTTCAGGTATGGCTTACGTGTTATTAACGAACTTTAATTGAACTTTGTGGCTTGGACTTTTAACACACAGTTTTGACATAGGGACGTTGGCGAGAACATCCTGTGGTTAGTGAATGGGGGACACTTCCTTTAAGCAACGTCTAACTGTCCCTGTTATTCTATTGCAAGTCCCAACTCTTGTCTATGTGACTTTTAATATAGAAGTAAAAGGGGTTCTAAGAGGCTGTCTAGCCTGACCCAGTAGGTTTCACACTTAATGTCCAAATCTCACTTTACAGCTGCTTTAAAGCTACTTTGGAGCAAACCCCAAGACTCACCAATATTGATGATGTTACCTACGGTAGTTCGTTCATGAAACATCTCCAAGCAAACCCCCAAGCTCAGAGAGCCCCAAGGACGACAGAGTCCTCCTTCTCCTCCTCCTCCTCCTCCTCAATGTTGCTGTCTAGTTAGGTCATGAAACATCTGGACGCAAGCTCAGGGAGCCCCAAGGACCCCTCCTTTCAATCCAGAGTCACAACGTTTCCCTTCCCTCCTCCTGACCACAAGTGTCCCAACAATTTCTCCTTGCTCCATGGATCAACAGACCGTTTGCTCGGGGCATGTGGGAGACACCACACTGACATCGCACACATCGTTATGGGAGTGGTGTCCTCTGCACAATTTCATCACAATCTGCATGGCATCCCTTCCCTGCCGGCCCCTCCACAGATGCTGAGGCTGGGGGGTCTCCAAGGACAGGAGCCGAATGTGTCTCGGAGAACAGCTGGCCCTCTGCTTCCTTCCCCGTTTTTACCCCAAGTGACGTTTGTACAGATGGGATCGTTTGTGGAGGAAAACATTATTTTTACAACCAACCATCAAATCTGACTGAGGCTGTTGCTCACTGGAGAGCGGTTGTGCTAATTTTTCAGCCAAAGCCATTTTCTACACCTTTAACTAGCAGGGATCCGGAGCGGCGTCCATCTCTCGCCTCACCCCGGTTTAGATGGGCATCTAAATCGGTGCCTTCACCAGCCAAGGCAACCGGGGGGCTTGCAAAAGATTGTCTCTCTCTCTCTGTTCTCCGCAGAATCTCCAAGATCGTTACAGTTATTACTTTTGCTGCTTTCCAAGAGGCCTGATTCAGAAAACGCAGAGAAGTCGGAATTTCCCACGGGAAGCTAACTAGCTCCATCTGGCACAATTGCCTCGTCACGTTCATTCATGTGTAAAGATAAAAACTTGCTTTTTGCACACTGATTTTTTTTCCCTCCTTGAATATTAATTTTATGCCCTTCTTTTCCTGCAGCAAGAGACCGTCTTCCTTCAAAGCCAAGAACGTCCCCAGAGTCCCCGGCGTTGGGAGGAAGGCTGCAACCTTGGGAAGCCTTCTTCTCCAATCTCCCGTGGTCCCCGCTCTTTCTCCTTCAGCCTGTCCTCATCAAGACCGAAGAGGTCCAAGACCCAGGTGCTGCATGACGGCATCTACTTCCATGAAGCTCTAGATGCCTCCCTAACACTGATGTTGTAATATAGTTCCTTGTGTAGGTGTGGGTCATCCATGGCCCAGTTCATAACGGGGCATGCAGAGCCACGCTGAACCACACAGGAGAAAACAAACTCCTAAAACTCCATAACATCCTGATAGTTCATAACATAACATCCTGAGATGTGCCCTACCATTGACGTCCAGGATTTGACCATATATAGACTGAGCAGTAGATTAGAAATTGTACTTTTACAGGCTGTTTTTAACCACATGCTATTGCTCCTCCTGCCTTTGTCCTATCTCAATAAAAGGGGCTCTCAGACCCCCAATCTGGGTCGCTGCATCCCGAGAAAGGTTGTGTCCGTGTCTTTTCTCCACATTGACCTCATGGACGAACCACGGGAACATCACAATGGTGATACCTATTTGGGTCATGAAACATCTGCAAGCAAACTCAGAGAGCACCAAGGACCTCCCAGTCCTTCCCCTTTTTCTTCTCTTCTTCTCTGCAAGCCCCACTCCCTTCTGGCACTGATGCTGTTACCTAGTTGGGTCATGAAACATCTGCAAGAAAACAACCAAGCTCAGAGAGCACCAAAGAGCCCCCAGTCCTCCTTCTCCTCCTCCATCTCCTTCTCCTCCTCCTCCTCTTCCCCATCTCATTTCCCTTTTCCTCCGTTCTTCAAAGCCACTCCAGGCACTGAGTTAGGCCACATACCCTAGCTTTCTCCAGCTTTGTATGCATACCTGTTTACCAATTTGTATAAATATTTCATAGAAATAATGTCCTTCTCCAACATAACAGTGCCGGCAACGCTTATTCGTTCTTTAAGAGGCACCGAGAGAAAGAGTGAAAGAGAAGAGAAGGGAATACTCCTGGAGGAAGAGAGTAGTAGCAGGGCCCCATCTCTCCTCCTCTCTGCCTGGTGCCAAGGGAAAAGAGGAGAGCAAAGGTAGCCAGTTTGACCAAGTTGTACAGTGAGTGTAGAGAGAGAGAGAATATTCTCTATAGCAGTGTTTCTCAACCTTGGCAACTTGAAGATGCCCGGACTTCAACTCCCAGAATTCCCCAGCCAGCGAATGCTGGCTGGGGAATTCTGGGAGTTGAAGTCCGGGCATCTTCAAGTTGCCAAGGTTGAGAAACACTGCTCTATAGAGCTATAATTGGAGACACTGGTGGCTAATTGTCTTGACTCAACTTTGTGTAGCCCTTCACACAATTTCAATTTGCAAGCAGGTGGTTCAGAAAGAAGAATTTCCGTCTCTATGAGGTGAGAAGCAAGAGGGGGGAGGAGGAGGAGGAGGAGGAGGAAGGAGGAGGAGGAGGAGGAGGAGGAGGAAGGAGGAGGAGGAGGCGGCTGTTTCCTCTTGGGATCCGACCATTCACTACTCTCAGCTTCCTTCAGCCACTGGCAACAACACAGCCCTTAACAGCTGGAGCAGAGAGGCCCAGGAGAGGCCCATGGAGACCCTCTGTTGCCCCTGGTCAGGAAAGGGTATCGGGGGAGTTGGGGTTTCTAGAGGGAAGGTCAAAGAACCCCAAAGTCCCTCGGCTGAGGAGGGACCCCCAGGAGAAAGCCGGAGGGGGTCGCTGTGCATAGACAGTATACCAGATCAGCAGAGAAGAACCATCGGAGAGATTGAGCGCAGGGTCCCCTAGGAATTCTCCGGGTGCATGGAGGCTGTGTGATGCCGCACCCGCAGAATGATGTTGACAGCTACCCAAATTGGGTGCTTTGGCTTTTCCAGCGGTGCCACAATTGAGTGCTCAGACGGAGACGAAAGACATAGGATGCCGGGAGCAAGTGGCAGGGGTTAATGAGATGCCTGCATAAGACGGAGCGTCCGCCCAGGAGGAGGAAGCACCCCAGGGGAAACCACTATTGTTGAGCCTCAAATGGCCAAGACATCCAAAAGACAATGCCAAGTTAGTTGATTGTTATGGCCCTCTGTGAACCAGCCGCCATTCCTGCACGGCTTCAGGCTTGCAAAGCAACGTGCGATTTTCGCCGCTTAATAAATGCCCCCCTGCTCAGTTCAGGACAAGCAATTAAGACTGAATTGTGGGATGTGGCAGGAGAGAGGGTGGGGAGAAGGTGCCTTCTCTCTTTGCAATCTGCTTCCTCGCCCCCCCCCCCTCGGCGCCTTGGAAGCAGGAGGCCCATTAGTGACAGAGACAGGAGCACAGCTGTACGTGGGATGCCAGCCCAAGAGCCTGGCTGGCCTCACACCACGCACAAATGCCAACGCAAACAACTAGGAGCCAAGGTGGCGCAGTGGTTAAATGCAGCACTGCAGGCTACTGCTAGATCAGCAGGTCAGCGGTTCAAATCTCACCAGCTCAGGGTTGACTCAGCCTTCCATCCTTCCGACGTGGGTAAAATGAGGACCCAGATTGTTGGGGGCAATATGCTGACTCTCTGTAAACCGCTTAGAGAGGCCTGAAAGCCCTATGAAGCGGTATATAAGTCGAACTGCTATTGCTATTGCTATTGCTGTAACTACTCGGAGGCCGAGGACGCCTTCCCACATCAGCAACCCTTCAGGTGTCTGCGGTGCGAGTTAAAGTCTGACCTCCCGGCCTCTGGGCAAGGCACCAACCGGCCTGCAGGGTTGGCTGGCAAGTCCGGGCTGAGAAAGGAGAGGAAGATCAACTGGAGACCCAGAGATTGCTTCCCATCGGGATCATTCTGAGCCAGTTCGAAGGCAAAGACTCCAGACCCCGGGAGGGGCAAGAAAGGCCAGGCGAGGCAGGCTGGCAACACAACCTATATTACGACCAGCCGTTTGAGTTTTATTGTTTGTGTTAACCTGGGCAACGTAGCCCAGAAATCCTTCCTAATGAAAGCCATGATAGAAAATCAATTGTAATTATAGAAGGCCAGGGGTATCTTGTTATCTCCTCCGTGGGAGCCCTGTTGATTTGTTGACATTTCAAATTACATCTACATTTCAAAAGGAAAAGAGACTTTTTTGGGGGGGGAGAGATATTTTCCACCTGGTGAGCGAAGCTAAACAAGGAGAGTGAAATGATTCCCCCGTCTCGGCTGCCCTGTTTTCCAGGAGAGATTTGGGGGTTCTACAAAGTGACATGAAGAATTAAAACGGTAACCTCATCAACGTGGCCACCACCATGAAGAGCTGGCCCAGCTCGTCCTTCCAAATAAGAATTTCTTTCCCAATTCTCAAAGTCAGAGCAAGGTTGGCCTTTGAGTCCCAAAGGGCCATTTCTGCCCCGCAGATTTGATTGGCAGGTGGGTGCCGGCCCTCGGACAAAGATGACTGCAGTGGAGAAGGAATGACAACGCGAAGGAGGCCTTTTGATAGTTTCTCAAGGGGGTTGCATATCTCCATGGTTGCGTATTTGCTTGCAGCCTTGATTGTCCAGCTGATCTAGATTTGCAGGAGATTCTCCATCCTCCAGGTCCTGCTTGGTCCAAAGGTGATTTTTCAAAAGGCAACTGGGCTTCCCTGTTTTTTTCCCTTTGAAAACATTTCTCTCCTCTTCCAAGAAACTTGGGTACCTGAGAGCCCACCTCCTGCCAATTACCTCCCAAAGACCGATTCGATCGCACAGGCTCGGCCTTCTCCGGGTTCCATCGGCCAGCCAATGCCGGCTGGTGACCCCCTGGGGGAGAGCCTTCTCTTTTGCTGCCCCGGTCCTCTGGAACGAGCTCCCTGTGGAGATCCGGACCCTTACTACCCTCCCGGACTTCCGTAAAGCTACCAAGTCCTGGCTGCTCCGGCAGGCTGGGGGCTGTTGAAGTATCCAGTCCTGCTTCAATTGTGATTGTTGTGTATTTTAATATTGTTTGTACTGTCTTATTTATCCCCTTCCCTGTTTTATTGTGAGCCGCCCGGAGTCCTTCGGGAGTGGGCGGCATACAAAACCAATAAACGAAACGAAACGGATGCTTCTGGAGATCCGAAGAAACTTCTTGGATGAGAAGCAAAACATTTCCAAGGGGAAAAAAAACAAGGAAGTCCAATTTCCTTTTGAAAAAGCATCTTTGGGATTAAGTTACAATGCCCTTTGGCCAAATGGGAATGGGATCGAGAAACCACGATTAAGCAAACCATGGCTTAGCACAATGGATGAAGCTGGCCTGCCTTTGATGGAGTCTTCTCCCTAACCAACATGCCAAAATGCCCGCCCTGGTGATCACGTTCTACAAGTTAACTGACTTCCAACCTGGGAAGGCTGAAGAGGCTGAGGAGTGCATCTCCTTGTCATAGGGTTTATCCTTTGCCACAAATAGGTGCTGATGATTTACAAGGCCCCAAAATCCCATTAAAGGCGGCCCTGAAGGTTCTGACACCCCTTTTATAGAATCCGCCAGAAGAAGCTTCAGCACCAGTAAATAACCCAGAGGCGGGTGGAGAAGGACGAGAGGGAGATCATTCGTCTCCCGGCATCTCAGGAACATCTCAGCGCAGCTGAAACAAAAGATGTCGGGAGAGATAAGGGCCTTTGTGTCACCTGGTTAATGAATCTGCAAAGGAACGAAATCCGAAGGGGAAAAAGGCGTTAGAGAGAAAAGCATAAAAAGGGACAATGTTTTACAGAGAATAAAGCTTGAAATCCTTGGGAATGAACTTCAAGCACATCAAAGCACCCGGAATCCATAATTTTCATCATAAGTTGGCTCAGCCCGACGAACAAAAACCGAATTTCTGCTAGATTCAGTTTCCCCCCCCCCCCTCATTCAAGTCTTTAAAAAGTCCACCCTGTTTCACAAAGATAATGATGGCTCATGTGGATTGTCAGGGGGGGGGGGGACCCCCAGTCTTCGTTTTCGCTGATCCCATAAGGCAGCTGGAAGGGGATTCCTTGTAGGGTTAGGCTTCTTCTAACCCTACAAGGCTGGTGAGGGGGGGGGGCTGCAGCCTGAGGACTGGCTGAAATAAAGAAGCCAATTGCTCTCCTGCCTTGAGGAGGGTTGGTAGGGGAGCCCCTCGGGGGTCTCTCACTAATCTCTTTCCCCACTTGAACCAAGAACTTACCTCCACTAGACCGATTAGATCCCACAGACTAGGCCTCCTCCGAATTCCATCCGCCGGCCAGTGTCGACTGGCGACTACCCGGAGGAGGACCTTCTCTGTGGCTGCTCCGACCCTCTGGAACGAACTCCCCGTGGAGATTCGCACCCTCACCACCCTCCAGGCCTTCCGCAAAGCCCTTAAAACCTGGCTGTTCAGACAGGCCTGGGGCTAAGAACTATTGCCCCCGTCTCGAATTGGTATGACTGTTGTGTATTTTAAATTATGTATTGTTTCTGTGTCGTTTTAATTTTCTGTTTGTATCCCCCTTCCCTGGTTGAGTTGTGAGCCGCCCTGAGTCCCCTTTGGGGGGGAAAAGGGCGGCATATAAATAAAATTAACATTCAATAAAATCAACATTTCCCACTTGAATCAGGGTGAGGTTTCTTAGGACAACATTTTGTGCCTTTCCCCAACAATTTCTACCGACCCTCCAAAAGCAAAGCCCCCTCCCTTTCCCCCCCAACCTCCTCATTTATTTACTTCTTGGTGCTGACCCTGGAGTAACACGCTTTGCCTCCTGCCGCAGAACTCCAGCTTCTATGGAGAACTATCAATTATGCCTCGTTCTTGGAGGAGCTGATCCTGACAGGGAAAGGATGAGTAATGTTTTCCATTCACTGCAGGAGAAAAAAAAAAAGGGGGGGGGGAGACCTCATTCAGGTCTGCAGTTTGAACAGGCTAGTCCTTGTTTAGCAACCACAATTGGAACTGGTAGCTCATCCTTAAGGGAAATGGTCGCTACCTACGTGAAACCGTAACTGCGCTTACAACCCTATTTTGAGTTTCCTTCGCTTTGCAGACCTACGAATTCGCAAGAAGGATCTGGTTGCATAGTGATTTTTCCACCCCTCTCGTCACTGCAAACGGTTGCTAGATGAGGACCACCCGTGTAGGGTCCCCCCAAAAAAGCGAACACAGCCACAACAACAACCGCCCTGTGAAAAACATGACAGTTACTGCTCCTATGAAAACTTGCCAAGTATTTGTGTAGCTGTTAGACGGCTCCGATTCCTAATTTCTGATAGATTAAACAAGCACAGGTGCACACAGAGAGGCTGTTATCGTCGGCTCCTTGAGGAGGGGGCAGAGCACAGCCAGGGAGGGCAGCAACCTATTTGCGTTTCTGCAAGATTTCCTACTTGGTGAAGATTTTGACGTGGCTCAATTGTCCTGCTTTAATAAAACGATAGGCTCGGATGTCCTATTTTCTTCTTGAGGGTTTGCTTTTCCCACAACACCCTCCCTTCCTGCACGCATTCCTGCCTGGTGTGTGTGTGTGTGTGTGCGCGTGTGTGTGTAGACAACACAGTGGCACCGGCTGCAGTTAGAAGATGGTTCCTTGTTGGATGAAGTCTTTGCGCAACACATTTCCCCCTCGTCCTCTAAAGAAATGCTGCCGTTCCGTTTATCTTTCTGATTCGGCTAGAAGCTCTCTCCGTTTGAACTGTCTGGAGTGAAGAACTGGGAAACAAACCACCAGTCCCAGCGCCCTCCGAGCCTCTTCTTCACTGTCAAAATGATGAATTTGCCAGCCACCTGCACATCCCTTAAGGATCCCCTCCGTTCTCCATTCGCACGGGATTCGGGCTTTTGATCTCCACTGCGCAAAGGGCTGTCGTGAGAGATGGGCGAGCAGAACTCCTGGCAGCCCCCTTTTGCCACACACGGCACCTGCTGCGCTTCTCTCTCTTGCCGCCGATCGCGAGGCTGACGAGTATGAAAATGCAGGCCAGCAGAGAAATCCGCAGAGAGTAGAGATAGGAGTCCTAGGCTGGGGGAGAATGGATCCCTTCAACGCCCTGAGCTAGAGAATAATAGAATAACAGAGTTGAAAGGGATCTTGGAGATCTTCTAGTTCAACCCCCTGCTCAGGCAGGGGACCCTCTACCCTTTCAGACAAGTGGCTGTCCAGCCTCTTCTTGAAAACTTCCAGTGATGGACACCCACAACTTCTGGAGGCAAACCGTTCCACTACTTAATTATTCTCACTGTTAGGCAATTTCTATTTAGTTCCAGGTTGCTCCTCTCCTTGATTAGTTTCCACCCATTGCTTCTTGTCCTGCCCTCAGGTGCTTTGGAGAATAGCTTGACTCCCTCTTCTTTGTGGCAGCCCCTGAGATATTGGAAGACTGCTATCCTGTCTCCCCTGGTCCTTCTTTTCATTAAACTAGCATTACCCAATCTTCCTATGTTTTAGCCTCTCCAGTCCCCTAATCCTCTTTGTTGCTCTTCTCTGCACTCTTTCTAGAGTCTCAACATTTTTTTTATATCGTGGTGACCAAATCTGGATGCAGTACTTCAAGTGTGGCCTTTCCAAGGCCTTGCAAAGCACTACTAACACTTCACATGATCTTGATTCTACCGCTCTGTTAGCAATAGCAGTTAGACTTATATACCGCTTCATAGAGCTTTCAGCCCTCTCTAAGCGGTTTACAGAGTCAGCATATCGCCCCCAACAACAATCCGGGTCCTCATTTTACCCACCTCGGAAGGATGGAAGGCTGAGTCAACCTTGAGCCGGTGAGATTTGAACAGCCGAACTGCAGATAACAGTCAGTTGAAGTGGCGTGCAATGCTGCACTCTAACCACTGCGCCACCTCGGCTCTCTGTTAATGGAGCCTAGGATTGCATCGGCTTTTTTGGCTGTTGCCACACATGGCTAGCTCCTATTTAAGTGTCCACTAGGACTCCAAAATCCTTCTCCCAGTTGCTGTTATTGAGCCAAGTTGAAATAACTCACCCAAGTCTGTTCCTATTGCTTGGCTGGGAGCTGACACTCTTGGCAAAATATCTAGGCTAAAGTCTTAACCATCCAAACCAACCAACCAGCCAATAAGGCACCCCCAAAATGTTGGGTCTCTTCACCAGAGAGGTGGGTGCCTAGAAGGCAGGGCAGATGTCTTGAGTTGGGTCTCCTTAATGCCAATTCTTGGGAATAGAACAATTCTCCCTCCACTCCCCCCCATCTGGGAGGGCCTGAGACCCCCTCAAGGGAAGAGCCCATCCTGGAGATGGCACAACTTGCTGGATTCACGCAGCCTCACCCATGCCAGTTAAGCTGGATGCCACCTTCCAACGCGGGGCACCGTTTTGCCCAGCTGAAGATTGCAAACAGACCGACCGACCGACAGGAGCCTTTTAGTAATGGAAAGATTCCCGAGCCTCTTTGATTTAAAAAGAAGAGTCCAATTTGCAGAAATCCAGATTTGCAGGCTCCTCTGATCAAGATAAATTATGAAATGAGAACAGATCATAGAGTTGATGGGGAAGATGAATGATTTTCCAAGCGGCTGTTGAGGGAATTCAGGTATTTGTGTGTATGCGCGTGTGTGTGCGTGTGTGTGTGTGTGTGTGTGTGTGTGTGTGTGTGTCTTTTCTAGGTCACCCTCCTCGCAATAAACATTTTGGCCTATGGAGGGCATTATTGACTTCTTTTTCAACTAATCTCCCAGGGAAAGCAAGCCAGAGGATTGTGTGCTGCATTTGAACATTTTATCCTAACACCCACCGGGAGCCAAACGCCCCCCCCCCTCCCTCCGTATCCTCCATCATGCCTGCAGAGAGGCCTGTTTCTTACATCAGCTGCCAACGTTTTAGTCATAGTCAGCCCATTGTGTTGCGTGTCCCCATCCCCCCCATCCCCAGGTTTGGATTCAAGGAATGAGGCCCCTCCTCGGAGAACTTCGGGGGGGGGGGAGGAAGCGCTGGGCGGCTTCTCTTCAGCCTCTCGATCAGAATCTACAAACCGAGCAAAACACAACAACGTTTGAAACACCAAGGATGTTTCATTTTGCCTCTGATGTTTGAAAACAGCTCGCTTTTTCCCCAGTTGCTTTTTTACTCGAACAATGTTATCAAAGATGGGGGAAATGAGCATAATGGATGGAGAGGGAGATTATACACAACTTTCCCCTTTTTCTCTGCTTTTCTGAACTGATAAAACATTTGCTGCGTCTCCGCCAGCGAGCGGCAGAAAGAACCGATGGGGCAGCACCAACAATTTTAAAAAGGGCCCTGAAACTGCAAAGCGTTTTTACACAGGGGACAGTTTCAAAACAGCCGTCTCAGCATCCTTCACGATGCTGAAACTAGAAGAACTTGGGCTGTTTTTAAACTCCCTTTAGTCTTTTTACCCCTTGTTTCGGTTGCAAATTACAGCTGCTGCTTATTAAGAGCCGAGGTGGCGCAGTGGTTAGGGTGCAGTACTGCAGGCCACTTCAGCTGACTGTTAGCTGCAGTTCAGCGGTTCAAATCTCACCGGCTCAAGGTTGACTCAGCCTTCCATCCTTCCGAGGTGGGTGAAATGAGGACCCGGATTGTTGTTGGGGGCGATATGCTGACTCTGTAAACCGCTTAGAGAGGGCTGAAAGCCCTATGAAGCAGTATATAAGTCTAACTGCTATTGCTCTCTCTCTCTCTCTCTCTCTCTCTCTCTCTCTCTCTCTCTCTCTCTCTCTCTCTCTCTCTCTATCTATCTATCTATCTATCTATCTATCTGGGTGAAATGAGGACGCAGATTGTTGGGGGTGATATGCAGACTCTGTAAACCGCTTAGAGAGGGCTGAAAGGCCTATGAAGCGGTATATAAGTCTAACTGCTATTGCTATTGCCTACCCCAACAAGTCATTTCCAACCTATCTGCACTCTGCTGAATTCCAAAGAGATATAATTTCGGTGCTTTTCTGAAAACCCCAATTATTGGCCAGAGTGTCATACAAGTGGTGGGGTGGATTGGACAGGGGAGCCAAACCTGGTAGGATTGGTCCCTTTTTGGGAATTGAGCTATGCTGAGCTGTTCCGATTCAAGAATGATGTACTTGCCAGGATACCTAAAGACCAGGGAAGATTGGGACCCCGAAACTGCACCCGGTTTTGGTTATTAAAATACAAAAGAGATGTTGAGGCTCTAGAAAGAGTGCAGAGAAAAGCAACAAAGAGGATTAGGAGGCTGGAGGTTAAAACGGAACGGATGGTTACAGGAACTGGGCAGGCCTAGTTTAATGAAAAGAAGGACTATGGTAGCAATGTTCCGATATCTCAGGGGTTGCCACAAAGAAGAGGAAGTCAAGCTGTTCTCCAAAGCCCCCGAGGGCAGAACAAGAAGCAATGGATGGAAACTAACCAAGGAGAGAATCAAGCCAGAATTAAGAAGGAAGTTCCTGACAGTGAGAAGAATTAATCAGTGGAACGACTTGCCTCCAGAAGTTGTGAGCGCTCAAACACTGGAAGTTTCTAAGAAGAGACTGGAGGGACATTTGTCTGAAATGGTGCAGGGTTTCTTGCCTGAGCAGGAGGCTGGACTAGAAGACCTCCAAGGTCCCTTCCATTATTCTGTAGCGGTATCCCCAGGGAGAAGGACAGACGGGGGCCCTCTCCTAATTGTCAGGAAGGGCAGTCTATTAAAGGCCCCTCTTCAAGCCATCCTCAGCTGCCAGTGGAGGGAAGTGGCAAGGGGAAAATACAAAATTAAACCCACAGTGGCACCAAGGAGCGACTCCTACTTCAAATGTGGACATCTTCATTACAGAAGCATTTGGATAGGATAGTGGACAAAATTGTGCATTTAGTTTAGGAAAGTGCCTGCGGCTACGATCGCAGATCACGGGTGGAAGTCCTATTTTCTCATTTCATCTGTCAACTGGCTTTGTTTACCTGTTTGTCTGTCTGCCAAATGTTGAAAGCAGCCCCTTCTTTCTCACCTCTGCGGGGTCAGTCCCCGCTTCGCCCTGAGCGTTCTTCTGCGGCTCTTCTGCAGGTGGAGCGCATCCTCTCTTGGAAGGAGAGGCCTTGCGGTTTCACCTGATGCCTCGGCTGTCTCGGAAAGCCTCACGGTGGACTGGAAGCTTCTTTCCTGCAAAAACTGCAGCCTTGAACCCGGGCTCCGTGCAGCCCTTTGAACACAACCGGCTCCCACCAGTTTGCACGGAGCCGACCTCGATCCAAGCCGCCTTCGGGGAGAAACTCTCAGCTGCGTTCTTCCTGAGATTAAGCAAAGAATAATTAAAGTTAATAAACTTTGGGGAAACAACATGGAGCCCGTGGAAGAGGAGGGGAGAAAAGGTTCATTAAAGCCGCCCGAATCTCCACCCCCTTCTTCTTTGCATTCCTCTCTGAGAATGCCAATTAAAGATAATAAATCCAGAAATGCACTGGCTGCAGAATCGCTGTTATTACTGTAGGGACTTTCAGCTTCTCTCTGACAGTAAAAAGTTGATTCAGGACTTTTGAAGGAAGTGGGAGAACCTCACAGATTATCTAAACCGGAGGATTAGAGTCGGGCTGGTGACCGCTCGGATATTGGAACAAAAGGGGATTCGGGGGTTCGTAATGATCTTTCGGCAGTACTTTGCACTATTAGGGGAGGGGGGGTTGTTTGCTTTCCCTGATTTTTAATCTTTCAGAGTTAATCACTGGATTGTTATTTTTAGAACTTCAGGCACAGACTGACGAACATGACTGTTCTTTTCATTTTATGATCTGCTTTTTGATGAATGGGTAATGAAGCATCTGCAAGAGGAGAACCAGCTCAGAGAGCCCCGAGGACCCCCACGGAGGAATCGTTTGAGCGGGCTTCAAAATCCACCCCATTCAGCATTCTGGGTCTCAGAAGGACCAACCACCTGCACCTCCTGAAGCTTATTTCCTTCCTTCCTCCACCTATCAAATTTATATCCTCACCCACCTCATGAGCAGTAACTGGATCTCAGGCCACAGTCAAGAAGAAACACAGGCTTCGTGGGAAAAGCTACCCAACCCATCGCATTTCCAATTACTTTGCAGCTTCTCAAATGGATTTGGGATATTTCCGATGATCTTCTAATTTGGCCAGGAATAGCCGAGTCCTTTAAGATTTCTCTGCCATCAAAAAAGAAACAGAAGGCGGGTAGGCAAAATATCTCCAGGCAGGGAGAAACACTCACGATGACCTGGAAGCATCAATCTTAGCAGGAATCAGATTTTCTCCAAGGCTGGGTGCAGAGATAAGGTTGCAACTACATTTTTTGGGGAAGAAGCCTTTAGATTAAATAAAATAGACAGTAGCGAATCTCACCCGTCATTCAAGGCTAAGATAGCGCCTTCTCGGTGCAGATAAATACACCTCCGCCTGGGTGGGCTTATGGAGCCATTTCTGGTCAGCTGTGGAATGGGGAGATGCCTCAGGCCCACGTCCTGAATGGGGCCCTTAAAGCAAAGAGCTCAACTCGTCTCTCGGGGGGGTCCAACACAATTCACCACCGCCAACTCACTGCAGGACAAGAGCGACGCTATTATCGAACAAATAATGGAACAGAATCATTAAAGAAAGAATGCAAAAACAAGGACAAAAGTTCAAAATGTGAATTGCAAAATATTTTAATATTTTTATTTCAAAAGTAGTAATTAAATAGTCTTGTTCAATTGTCTCGTAGCAAATGGACTGTAGAGACTCCGCTGTGGCGAATTGTCCTGTTTCTCCCTCAAGGACATTGGAGGACTCCCAGCCTGGTTGTGCTGATCTCCCTTGGGAAGATCCCTCGTCCTTGCGGGTCCCAAGCCACCTCTGGCAGAGCCATGACCCTGAGGGGGAGGCCAGGCCCAGGGCCCCTCTAGCTTTGGAGGTCCACAGGTGGAACTTTGCATTCAGGGCAAGGAAGAGAACCGGCCTCTCCTGCGCCAGGAGCTGCACAGAGCAAAACCAGGCATGAACTCCAGGTGTGCCAGACTTGGGGAGCAAAGGGCGAACGCTTGGAGGAAGCCGATCCAGACAGATTTAAGGGGACATCAACCTCAAATCTGGAATTCAGAAAGCCTGTGTTAATTCTGGGATAAAAGTATTCTGGGCCAGATCTGGAACCTTCGACATTTCAAACCATTTTCCATGCCGTGTTCAAAGAACGGGAACCATAAAAATGGTTGCGTGAGATCCTACAAAATGCACAGACTTGGAGTAGCGAGGGGGGGAGCTCACCAGGTCCCCTGCCTACGTTGTTCCTCCTGGTAGAAGAGAGCCCGCAAGTCTAGTTTGCTCATAGATAGGAAGCTCATTCTCTGCAATATCTCCTTCCGCCACTAGAGGCTCCCAAGAGCTGCAGATATTTCCCTTGAGCCCTCCATGGTGCCCTCTCCTGGTAAGAAACCACAAGGCATAAAATGTGGTTACTGGCGCTTTTGTTTCACACACACACACTCCACACACACCCATTGTACCACCAGCTCTGGGTCGGGTCAGGGCCCTTGTGCGCTTCTAGATTGGCCAGTGAGGCTTGTGCAACTGAGCCGTGAAATTAGCTGCACCTGCCAACGAGCCCAGAGGTCTCGCTTCTGAAAGGAGGGAGGGAAACGGCGTCCCACCTCAGGCTGCATGCTGCAGCGCTACTGATCCTATGCTGTGGACTGCAATGCAGCTCTGATTTGCATACAGAGTATATCTGAATGCTGATCAGATTATGTTGGGGATCACTTTGAAGGCGCAGACCCCAGCACAAACAGCTTCCCCCCCCCCCTTTTCCTCTCCGTGCCTGCCCAGGAAAGAGAAAAGCCCCCTTCTTGGCTTTCCTTTTATTAATTTTGAAGTTATTGCACAAACAGGCAGCAGCTCCGCCGCGGCTGCGGATAGAACGAGTGGCTGGGGAGGAAGAGTGGGCTGGGATCGAATGACTTTGGGCTGCAATCCATGCGCTCCAAGATCAAACACCCTCGCCTGCATTATTTCACTGGGCTTCTTTTCATGGAAGATGCCCTGATGCCACGGGGCCTCTCCAGACAGCCCGGCCTGCCCTGCCAGGGTGCGTGCCCTGCAGCGGCCCCAGAGGCTGGCAGTTGATGCCGGTTCCACCACAAATGCGCGAACGACAAAAGCGTGCCTGACTAAACCGCGGTGACAAAACCACGCCGACAAAACCGCGCTGACGAATGAGCGCTGAAGCGCGCCGACAACAGCGCGCCGACAGAAGCGGCTGTAACCCTAACCCTGACCCTAAACCAAACCCTAAACCTTACCTTAACTTAAATCGCGTTTCTGTCAGCGTGGTTTTGTCGGCGCGCTGTTGTTGGCGCGCTTTTGATGTCGCGGTTTTAGCGCCGTGGTTTTTTCGGTGCGCTTTTGACGTTCGTGCATTTGTCGGGCCACGGTTGATGCCACAGGGGGGCAAAGCAGAGGGGTGGATTCCCAAGCAAGTGTGCAAAGGGGGTGGCGTCACGCCCTCTTCGCGCCTTGTGAGGGGTCTCAGGAGCTGCTGGAGGTTTGGTGGGAAACGATTCCCTGCCACTGGAAGGACCTCACAACCGGGCGAGATTCCAGGCAGGGGATTCTGGGGCCTCCCAAAGGACTTGGTGGGGATTCCCATGGTTGAAAAGTGTATCTTGAGTTGCTTCTGCTTTTTCCTAACTATCCGTGTGTGGTTTGCTGTAAAATAACTGTTTTAAATGCCTATTCCAGACTCATGGTGGGAAAGCATCTTCCACCCGAGGCCAGAATTCATCTGTTTTTGGAAGAATTTCTTTTTTTTTCTTTTACTGACATAAATTGGTGTTTGTGTTCCTCCGTCTGAGGGGATTTTTGATGAAAATTCTTTTCATCGCTGCCAATAACTCTGGAAGATGCTGTCAGTATCTGTGGGATCTGGAGACCTGCAGCTAAGGAGCAAGGGGCAACAGATCAGTTCTGCTCTGGATTAGGCAAAGGAGGTCCTTGTAAGAAGAGAGGGAGGGGCTCCTCCTCCTCCTCCTCCTCCCTTTGGGTAGGGCGTGCAAGAGAGGGCTTGTGGTATCGGCTGCAGCCCCTCCCCAGGCCTTTGGACTGTGTCCAAAGAGACCCGACATTAGGGATGCCTTCCCTTTGGGTAGTTATGATAACTGCTGCACCAAACTCAGGTGGGCCTTTCTGGTCCAAAGGATGCAGGAGGTCATCTCAGGGGCTGAGTTCTTGCAAGGGTAGACGTTTTCTCGGTTCTTCTCTGCTCGTGCCAAGGGCTGAAGGTAGGACACAAGGGCCATCCTACCTGCTTGAAGTGGCTGGGCGACTTAGGTGTCTCGGAAGCAGCCTGCTGATGTCCCAGCTCTGGTTAGATGGGCAGAAAGCAGATATTCCCACTGGGGTTTTGAAGAGATAACATCTAGAGGTACCATCTTCCAAACTCTAGGAAGAGATAAAGGTAAAGGTTCCCCTCGCACATATGTGCGAGTCGTTCCCGGACTCCAGGGGGCGGTGCTCATCTCCGTTTCAAAGCCCAAGAGCCAGCGCTGTCCGAAGACATGCTCCATGGTCATGTGGCTGGCATGACTAAATGTTGAAGGCACACAGAACACTGTGTGGTTCCTATTTTTCTACTTGCATTTTTACCTGCTTTCGAACTGCTAGGTTGGCAGAAGCTGGGACAAGTCACGGGAGCTCACTCCATTACACGGCACTAGGGATTCGAACCCCTAAACTGCCGGCCTTTCTGATCGACAAGCTCAGTGGCTTAGCCCCTGAGCCACTGTGTCTCTCATAGGAAGAGAGATAGCACCAGATTAAAATGTTTACAGGAAATGTTGCTGGTGGGTTACAGTTGAATGATTCCATAGTTGACCATTGGCAGAACCCGTTAAGGGTGGGTTCCTGGCCACCGGAGATGACAACCCTCGAGAATCCACCCTCTTCCCGAAATGAGGTTCATCAGGCTCTCGCTCTCGTTTTGATTTCTGTGCTATTGATTTTAATATATTTTTGAAAATAGCTATTGGCTTTCGTTGTGTTCTGTGATGTCCTACTTTTGGAATCATTGTGTAAGCTGTCCCGAGAAAGTTTATCATGGATAATGTCTCACAATAAATGGGGGCAAATTCTCAGTCTAAGGAGGGGAGGTGGAGGTGGGGGGAGAGATGTCTTATTAAGACTTAAATCGGCTCCCAACCCACCTTGCGTTCTCCTGTTTGGGATGCAACATCTGGAGCACAGGTCTCTTATTAAAATGAATTGAAGTCACACGGCAGAGTGCTGGCAGTTTGTTAAAAGAACCCAAAATTAAATTAAGCCCTTCGAGAATGGATTCTTCCTTCTTTAGATGTCCTCACTGCAACATTCCTGGCTACAAGCCAGGATGGGGCCCGAGAATTTCGCTCCGACATCATGCCGTAGCAGGAAAACTAATGTAATTACTTGTAGTTTCGTGTCCACCCCTGAATAAGGAAAGGCTGATTGACAAATTGACAAGTTTGACAAGTAACCCCTGAAATGCCACCTCGCCTTCAAAGGAGGAGAAATCTGGTGTCCCTCCACATTCAATCATGGGCTGGAGAAAGAAGGGTGGGGTTTGAAACTCTTGAGGATGGAGGTTCATTCTCCGAGCTTGTGGGTTGGTTTCTGAATATTTTGTTATACCAGGATGGGTAACATCTTCAGCGGAATTTAGGAGATGTCATCTGCTTCTAAGGCAGTGTTTCTCAACCTTGGCAACTTGAAGATGTCTGGACTTCAACTCCCAGAATTCCCCAGCCAGCATTCGCTGGCTGGGGAATTCTGGGAGTTGAAGTCCGGACATCTTCAAGTTGCCAAGATTGAGAAACACTGTTCTAAGGGCTTTGTGTAGTTGGTAGTGAGGGGGGCAGGATTACGTCATGTGACGGTCTTGTCGATGGGTCTTGTGACGGGTGAGATATAGAAGAGTTGGAAGGGGCCTTGGAGGTCTTCTAGTCCAACCCCCTGCCTGGACAGGACACCTTATACCATTTCAGACAAATGGTTATCTGAAGGCATTCAGGAGGCAACTTCTGTTCCACTGATTAATTGCTCTCACTCTCGGGAAATTTCTCCTTAGTTCTAAATTGCTTCTCTCCTTGATGAGTTTCCACCCATTGCTTCTTGTTCTACCCTCAGGGGTAGAATATGGGTCACGTCTTGTTGATGGGAGGTCATCTGGTGGGAGAGGGGCTGGTTGAAGGTCAGTACCGTCGCTGGTTGGCTCTTGATTTGAATTCTGAGGCTTGTAGGCTGGTTACAGGTCTCTGTGTCCATTGATGGGGGGGGGGGGCTGGTGGAGTGCCGGGCTTCGATAAACTCACAAGTATGTCGGATGTCCGAATGCCTCCTCTTAGTTCTATCATCCTCTTTCCAGAGGCATCTTCCATCCTTTGATTCACACATGCAATGGTTCCATTTGAGAGAGACTTGAGAGACCGCCTGCTGCCAATTACCTCCAATAGACCAATTAGATCCCACAGATTAGGCCTCCTCCGAATTCCATCCGCCGGCCAATGCCGACTGGCGACTACCCGGAGGAGAGCCTTCTCTGTGGCTGCCCCGGCCCTTTGGAATGAACTCCCTGTGGAGATTCGAACCCTCACCACCCTCCAGGCCTTCCGCAAAGCCCTTAAAACCTGGCTGTTCCGACAGGCCTGGGGCTAAGGAACCGTTGCCCCTGTCTCGAATGGTATGACTGTTGTGTGTTTTAAACCATGCATTGTTTTGTGTCGTTTTTAATTTTGTCTGTATCCCCCTTCCCTGGTTTGAGTTGTGAGCCGCCCTGAGTCCCCTTCGGGGGGAAAGGGCAGCATATAAATAAAATAAACATTCAACATTCATTCATTCAGTAGGGTTTCTTCTTCTGAGACATGGAGAACTTTCAAAAGTTGAGGAAAGGCAGTTCGACTTTCAATGCTGCCTCGAGCCCAAGTTTCTGCACCCCAGATCTCCCCTTGCAAGTGGGAAGAAAGCTCAACTATCCACGTGGAGGCGGCTGCATCCACCCCGCTTGCCTCTCCTTCTGGTGCCTCTGCTGAGCAAACTTTCCGGGGTTCTTCCAGTTCATTATATTAGCATTGGGAGCCTCTTGTTGTTGTTTTGGTCCCAGCTGCTCTGACCACATTTTAAGTAGCAAAGTGGGAAACGAAATACTTTAAACGAATAAATAATTCATTTAAATACACGCATTCTAAGCCCCTTCAGGGGGAAACCCTGTTCACAGAAAGACAAATGTTAAACATGGGGCTAAGAGGGAGGCAGGCACCTGCCTTCTCCACCACTTGTTCTCTCGGAGTAGAACCACATCTGGTTGGGCTGAGGTTTCTTTTTTTTTTTTAACAAAAAGCAAGAAGATAGAATTATCCATCAGCTAGCATTTCTGGAATTAGACCTGTAGACCAGTGTTTCTCAACCTTGTCAACTTGAAGATGTCTGGACTTCAACTCCCAGAATTCTCCAGCCAGCGAATGCTGGCTGGGGAATTCTGGGAGTTGAAGTCCAGACATCTTCAAGTTGACAAGGTTGAGAAACACTGCTGTAGACTAGTCAATCTGTTTTGAGTTTAGACAACTATTCAATTCAATTCAATTTATTGAGTTTGTATGTTGCCCTATTCCCGAGAGACTCAGGGCTGCTCACAATAAAAAAGGGGAAGGGATACAAAAAATAAAATAAAAACAAACAATTTAAAATTCTACAACAGCCGTAACCTCGAATGGGGCTGGATAGTTCAACAGCCCCCCAGCCTGCTGGAACAGCCAGGTCTTAACTGCTTTGCAGAAGGCCGGAAGGGTAGTAAGGGTCCGGATCTCCACGGGGAGATCGTTCCAGAGGGCCGGAGCAGCCACAGAGAAGGCCCTCCCCCGAGGAGTCGCCAGCCGACATTGGCCGGCAGATGGAATTCGGAGGGGACCCAACCTGTGCGATCTAATTGGTCTGAGAGAGGTAATCGGCAGGAGGCGGTCTCTCAGGTACCCAGGTCGAATACCATGTAGGTGTCAGCCTCTGCTTTGCTGTTGCTTCGGCTGCCATGAAATGGGGAGGGAGGGCATGGTATTTGGGAGGGGTTACTCATTGTGCTGGAGGAAGGTTCTGGAGTTCAGCTGCTTGTCGGACTACACATGCGTAGGAGATTCCCGCCAGGACTAACAGCACCGACATTCCATCTTCGTGATGCCTTTTGAAGTTATCTCACACCTGACACTTGAGAGAATTATGATTGGACTGTAACTGTGATGCCAAGGGGTGGGGAATGGGTTATTCTATATATCAATTGCTTTCGCGCCTAAATAATCAGACTTCGCTTCGCTACGCCTTTAATCATTTATAATTAGTAAAAGTACACTTGATTTCTACACATGGAGTCTCGTGGTTTTCTTTCCTAATTATCTAATGGAGAGGATCTGACAGTAGGGCTTTAGACGCGTTGAGATCACCTGCATGGCTGCCAGATTCTAAAGGACCCAGTGGGTCAGTCTCTCCTCTCCTTCCCCTCCCACACATCCCTCTTTTCCACAAAAAGCACAGAAGCAACCACATGGAGTTCCATCAAGATTTTATTCAGCTGTTGATGTCAAAGGAGCCCATTTGTGCAGGCCAGAGTTGAATGTCTAGGAGATGTCCTCACGTGTGTCATCCTGACCAATGGAATCTTTTCACCCTTGCTTGTCTTCCTCAGAGACGCTGTCGTGGTCACCGTCTGCCCCATTCCCCACCACTTCGATTCCCAACTCATGGGGCCCTTCTTCTGGAAAACCATTGATCTGCTTCCATATGGAATACTTGACATCCCAGAGAGCTTCCACCATGTCCCACATCCTGCCTTTTTCTTCTTGGAGAGCTTGGTCGTTGTCCCGGAGCGCTATGTATTCATTCCAAAGGGTCATTTTGTCCCTGGAGATGGCCATGTCTTCTTCCCAAAAGGTCTTGTCCTTCTTCCAGAAGGCTTTGCATTCCTTCCAAAAGGCCTTGTTCTTCTCTTCCACTGTCTCCATCTTCTCCTGCAGAGCCTTGTTCTTCTCGCGCATCCCCTTGTTTGCTTCCTGGACCTCCTTGTTCTTCAACTGGAAGGACTTGATGACATTGCGGAAGGATTCGTTTCTTTCCTCCAAGGAGGAGATCTCCTCCTCCGCCCCTTTGATCTTCTCCTGGAAAGTTTCTATCTTCTCTTGAAAGATTCTCACCTTCTCTCGGGCATCTGCCTTTTGGGATTGAAAGAGCTTCACTTCTTCCATGAAGACCCAGTTCTCTTCTAAGAAGTCCTTGATCTGATCCAAGAAGGACTTGTTTTTGTGCTTGAAAGCATGGATCTCTCCCCACAAAGCCTTAATTTTGTTGTCCTCCTGGAAGTCCCTGATCTCCCCTCTCAGCTCCTTGCATCTCTCCCAGAGCCCCCGGATGTCTTCCTGCAGACCCTTTTTCTCCTCCTTCAGGTTGCGTTGGACCATCTCCTTCTGCAAGGCTGGGAAGTGGGTCACATGGTGCCAGTTCTCCTCTTGGCCAGACCCTGGGGAGAGGCTGCCGTCACAAGAGTCTGAATGACTCTGAGACACGGCCAGCTTCTTCTTCCTGTTGTCCATTTGACCAACGCTAGAAGCAGAAGGGGAGAAAAAGGAGTTAAAGGGAGACTTCGGGCTTCCTGTCACTAGATTTGTGAAATTTGGAGAAATTTTGGAGAAACCCATTGGCCCACATTCTGTAGGACTGCAAACGAGGGGAAGAAACTAGAAAGGATGGTTCTGCCTCTGTTTAGAAAGTCATAGCAGAAAATATGGATCACCTGCCATGAGCCTCCCCCCTCCCCCACCCTGCTTTCTTAGAGAGCCCCCCCCCCCTAATGTAAGTTGACTCAACTTCGGTTGCCACCACAGAGACGAACCAAAGGATCTTCCCCTTAGTTTTGCTCACATTCACAATAGGGACCCTCACCCTAATTCTATCCCCAGACCCATAGTTTGCTTGCATAATTCCACCTTCTATCTTTACATATGGTAGTTTACATTTATACAGTTTATAGAATAGAATAGAATAGAATAGAATAACAGAATTGGAAGGGACCTTGGCGGTCTTCTAGTCCAACCCCCTGCTTAGGCAGGAAACCCTACACCACTTCAGACAAATGGTTATCTTCTTAAAAACTTCCAGTGTTGGAGCATTCACAACTTCTGGAGGCAACTTCTGTTCCACGGATTAATTGTCCTCACTGTTCAGGAAATTCCTCCTCGGTTCTAAGTTGCTTCTCTCCTTGATTAGTTTCCACCTGTTGCTTCTTGTTCTGCCCTCGGGTGCTTTGGAGAATAGCTTGACTCCCTCTTCTTTGGGGCAGCCCCTGAGAGATTGGAAGACTGCTATCCTGTCTCCCCTAGTCCTTCTTTTCATTAAACTAGACCTACCCAGTTCCTGCAACCGTTCTTCATAGGTTTTAGCCTCCAGTCCCTAATCCTCTTTGTTGCTCTTCTCTGCACTTTTTCTAGAGTCTCTTGTAAGCTGCCTAACTCCCAGGGCCTCCCAGGGGCTTACAAGTAAATGACCAAAATAATAATAATACAGCTATTAAAATTACAAGCAATCTAAAGCAAAGATATAAACCCAAATCCCGCATTAAAGGGGGACTGTCTGGGAGGACAGTCAGGTCCTGTGTCCTCGTCATGCTTACAGAGGAGAGGGGTCGATAGGTAAATACTCTGCCCCAAACCTTGAGTGGGAGCAAGAGGGAATCTTAGCGATCCACAGCACAGGAAAAGGGAAACCGCTTTGCCTTCACGCAGCTGCGAAGGCTCTTCCGAAATGCGCAGACAAAGGCGGCCTTTTGATCAGGAAGTTGAAGATTTAGCTGGACCTTTGGGGAAAATATGTTTCCCCCCGTCCTCCTCCTGCTGCTGCTAGGGATTCTTCCAGAAGAGGCCACCAAAGACAGTCATTTGTTCAGCAGATAGGGGTTGGGAAAGGTGGAGACTCTTCATGGCTTAATGGGAGGGAGGGAGGTCTAGACTTGGCCCTCAAGACCTGAGGCTTTAAGGCAGGTGTTGGGAGTGGTGGGCTTGTGTCCTGCCCGAGGGCTCCTAAGGAAGGACTTGATTGGCCCCCGGGAGAGATCAGCTTCTGGACCTCCTCCTTCTTCAGGCTCTTCTTCAGATCTCAAAAGATAAGTCAAGAAGCTTTGAATCCATCCGGCACAAGCAACAGGAACTGCCACTGACCTGGGACACTCCCTCCTGTTCTGTTGAGGGTCCCTTTGTTAACAACCCTGCTGCCATGGCAGCCAGGGAATATGAAGCTAACAAGCCGAGAACATCTGCAGATCCCTGGATTCTGACCCGAGAACCATCAGGCGGTCAGGGATCCCGGCTGCAGATTTCCCCTGAGCTCCAACCAGCAAGATTTCAACAAGCTCATTAATCAAGCGAGGAGACGCGTATGGATACTCGGAGGGGGAAAGGAACATTATGATTATGAGGAAATAACCCTAATAGATACTTAAATGAATAACAAGAGAGAGAAGCGGAGAAAGGTTATAATAGGCTTGTATTGCAATCTCTGTGAGATTCTGAAGTCCAAGTCAACTCAAGCAACGCCCTCGTGGCTAATGGTTGGGATCCCATCTTCATCTTGAGATCATTCTATCTAAAACGTTCCTGAGAACTTATCCCAGTGATTCAGCTCTTCTTTCCAAAGGGTCACCGCTGCTGTCCACCCATCTACTTCCTCTTGCCACAGATCCTGCTCCTCCTGAAAGATCTTCTGGATGGCTCTAAACAGGTTCACGGTCTTTGTCCAAAGCTCCATGTTTTGCTCCCAGATGCTTCTATGCCTCCCATCGGTGTGCTTAGAAATCTCCCGGAGCTTCTGCCGGAAGACCACCAGCTTCTCTTTGCTCTTCTTGTTCTGCTTCTTCAGCGTCTCAATGGCCTCTTGCAAAGCCACTTCCCTTTCGGGGATGTCCTGTTCCTCCTGGTGCATCCTACAGCAGGAAATGTAGGTGCTTCTTTAGCACCACCATTGGATGGGAGAGAGAGAGAAAAGGGATGAAACTCTTGCATTTAAAGGAATGTTCTTCCCTCTGTGCCCACAAGAGGCCCATGAAGGGATTGTGACCTCAAGGGCTCCGTGGCAGATCAACCCCTGACCTCCCCCCTTAACACTCTTTGTCCATTAACCCAAGAGAGGGAAGGAGGAAGGGAAGAGAGGGAGGGAGGGAGGGAAGAGAGGGAGGGAGGGAAGAGAGGGAGGGAGGGAAGAGAGGGAGGGAAGAGAGGAGGGAAGAGAGGGAGGGAGGGAAGAGAGGGAGGGAGGGAAGAGAGGGGGGAGGGAAGAGGGGGAGAGGGAAGGGAGGGGGGAGGGAGGGAAGAGAGGGAGGGAGGGAAGAGAGGGGGGAGGGAAGGGAGGGAAGAGAGGGAGGGAGGGAAGAGAGGAGGGAAGAGAGGGAGGGAGGGAAGAGAGGGGGGAGGGAAGAGGGGGGAGGGAAGGGAGGGAAGAGAGGGAGGGAGGGAAGAGAGGAGGGAAGAGAGGGAGGGAGGGAAGAGAGGGAGGGAGGGAAGAGAGGAGGGAAGAGAGGGAGGGAGGGAAGAGAGGAGGGAAGAGAGGGAGGGAGGGAAGAGAGGGGGGAGGGAAGAGGGGGGAGGGAAGGGAGGGAAGAGAGGGAGGGAGGGAAGAGAGGAGGGAAGAGAGGGAGGGAAGAGAGGGGGAGGGAAGAGGGGGGAGGGAAGGGAGGGAAGGAAGAGAGGGAGGGAAGAGAGGGAGGGAGGGAAGAGAGGGAGGGAGGGAAGAGAGGGAGGGAAGGAAGAGAGGGAGGGAGGGGAATTGTCCAAGGTGCGTACACAACTGCTGCCCCTTCTCTGAATGGGAAAGCCCCCCTCCCCTCATTCCTTTGGGAAATGGCCCATCTCAGCCACTCCTTGGGTGTGAATGTGTGCATGTTTCATCTGAGCCAGGCACTTGCCTGCCTGCAGTGCGGTGGCATTTATCACTTGTGGGCATTTACAGCTGCTAAATATTTCGCTCGGGATGTTCATTTGATCCGTCTCCTCCTCGCTATACCCTAGAAAGCTGTCAAAGACTTGTTAGCCCTGGGAAGTGACAGCTGTTGACAGGTGTCGCATTTAGTTGGTCTCTACCCAGCTGTTCCCAGCAGGTTCACCTCGTCTTTCTTTTTGCTCCAAAAGAAGCAGAAATAGGGCAGCACAAAGCGAAATCGGCGGCCGTCCTGGTTTGATCTGAGCCGCTGCCCTCTCCCTCCTCTCTCTCTCCCTTCCGAGGGAGATCATCGCAGCTCCTGTGCTGGGAATCGTCCTGCATTGCAGGTGGGAAGCAAAGCTCCCTCTTCCCCTCCTTCCAGGCCCTGGGGGTCTCGGGGGATGCCGGCTGAGCTAGACAAGAACCACAGGAGACTGACATGCTCACTCTGTCACCTACAAAGCCCTCCATGGTAGTGGATCTGGGTACTTGAGAGACCGCCTACTGCCAATCACCTCCACGCGACCTATTAGATCCCATCGATTAGGCCTCCTCCGAGTCCCATCTGCCGGTCAATGTCGACTGGCAACTACGCGGAGGAGAGCCTTCTCGGTGGCAGCTCCGACCCTCTGGAACGATCTCCCTGTGGAGATTCGTACCCTCACCACCCTCCAGACCTTCCGCACAGCCCTTAAAACCTGGCTGTCCCGTCAGGCCTGGGGCTAAAGACCTCAACCCCACCCGAATTGTATGAATGTTGTGCTTTTAATGATGTACTGTCTTATGTGTTAATTTGTTTGTTTTCCCCTCCTTTCGAATTGTAAGCCGCCCTGAGTCCCCCCAGGGAAAAGGGCGGCATATAAATAAACTAAAAACAAACAAACAAACAAACACTGCAAAGGTGAAGAGAAGCCGCTAAGGATGCACCTGAGACTCACCTGTCTACCTGGTGGAAAAAAAGGATCCATGGAAAGCCCTGAGCACTTCAGGCCCCTCGAGAAAGCTGCTTTTCCCAGGGCATCCATAGAAACGGAGCCCAGCCCCACACAAAAGGAAGCCTCCTGTGTGGGGCAGGAAGCTCCTTTCTGCTCAGGGATGGAGCCTTCAGGAGACAGGAGAGGTTGACAGTTGGGTGGGTGGCAGGGAGACCCTGAAGGACGGCTCTGTTGCATAGAATCAAAGAGCTGAAAGGCACCTCGGAGGTCTTCTACTCCAACCCCGCTTCTCCACCGGCCACCTAAGGCGGGATTTGGTCAAATGACCGTCCCATCTTTTCTTGAAAACCACTGATGGCAGACCTCAACAGAACAAGAGAGCTGAAAGGGAGCTTGGGGGTCTTCTAGTCCAACTACCTGCTCAAGCAGGAGACCTTGGACCTCGTGCCCTCTGCCATTCCAGAGAAACGTGTGTCGGACCATCCCTGGGAGGCTTACAGGCAAACCCTTGCAGGATCTTCTGCCTTCACATCTGCAGGCCCCATGCCAACTGCTCTTATGGGTCTTATCCTCCAGCTGTCCGGACTCTCTGCACAGTGCCTGAGAGGGCAGGGGAGGGGCACTGGCTGAGAAAGGGGGGGCTCAATAAAGGAGCACAGTGGTACTCAAGGTTGAAATCAGAGGTGGGTTCCTACCAGTTTGCACCTATTCGGACGAGCCGGTTCGTCAAATCTACCGAACCGGTTAGAAGAGGTTATAGCAATAGCAATAGCAGACTTATCTACTGCTTCATAGGGCTTTCAGCCCTCTCTAAGCGGTTTACAGAGTCAGCATATCACCCCCACAGTCTGGGTCCTCATTTCACCCACCTCGGAAGGATGGAAGGCTGAGTCAACCTTGAAGGAAGGAAGGAAGGAAGGAAGGAAGGAAGGAAGGAAGGAAGGAAGGAAGGAAGGAAGGAAGGAAAAGGATGGAGAGAGAGATAGAGGGAGAAGGAAGGAAGGAAGGAAAAGGATGGAGGGAGGGATAGGAGAGAAGGAAGGAAGGAAAAGGATGGAGGGAGGGATAGAGGGAGAAGGAAGGAATAGCAATAGCAGTTAGACTTATATACCGCTTCATAGGGCTTTCAGCCCTCTCTAAGCGGTTTACAGAGTCAGCATATTGTCCCCAACAACAATCCGGGTCCTCATTTTACCCACCTCGGAAGGATGGAAGGTTCCATCAGTGGACCCAGAAAGCAGGCCACACCTACAGAAGAGGTTCCAAAATTTTTTGAAACCCACCACTGGTTGAAATGCCCTGAAGAGGTTACCTCGTTTGGGTAATGAAACATCTGCAAGAAAACAACTAAGCTCAGGAAGGAGCCAGGAGCCCCCCAGGACCAGCGATGGTCCTTCTCCCAATGAAGGTGGCTCTTCTGCTGCAGTCTTGGAGCCCCTACCCCTCCCCCACCGGAAGTCCCGTTGCTTTCCCTGCCTCCTCCCATCAGCTTCCCTTTCTTCCCTTCCTCTCTTTTTGCCTACTCGAAACAATGATAATAATATTAATAATATGAAATCCAGCTTAGCAAAGGAACTTTGTGTGGCTTTCTTTGTATTCTTGCTGCTTGGGCCCTCTGCAAGAGTTTATGAGATGCGACAAAAGGCATTTGCGGTGGTGCAGAGCCCTAAATTAAAATCCAGTTGTAAGCAATTTGCTTGCAAATAAGGATGTGGCATCCCTGGCCGGCGTCCAATGTTATTAAGGAAAAGGGGCGTGTGGTTTTCTTATGAAGTGAGCATCTCGGCACACAGGCAGTCTTCCTTTTTGTTTAATGGTCCACGGGCATCCATCGTGGCAGGGACAATTGAGGTGGCCGTGCCGGGGAAACAGAGGAGGTTTCTTTGGAGGGGTTCACATGACACCTTCAACCAGGTCGGTGCTTGCAGGCAGGCAATGAAGCTGGTTTGCTCTTGACCTGGTTCGGCTGACCTGGTTTTGCAAGACCAGCTTCTTGGGTCTGTGGTGGGTCATCCTCCTGGGCCAAACCAGGAGATGTGACCATTTAATTACCAGTCCAGTTGAAGGAACTTCTCTTCTGCTCTGGCCTATAAGCCTCAAAAGAGTCCAGGATTGAAGAAGGATGGACAGTTTCCTTTGGTGTCCTGGCAACCACGGGGATAGTTCCAGCCGCCATTTCCTAACAGGGTCCTCTGGGAGATGATGACTAAGGAGAAGCAGCAGCCTCTATCAAGGGGAGAGCAAGAAAGGGGCAAAAGAATCCACGCTTCCCTCTGCGGTGCTTCCTCCTCCTCCTCCTCCTCCTCCTCCTCCTCCTCCTCCTCCTCCTCCTCCTCCTCCTCCTCCTCCTCCTCCTCCTCCCTTGGCTCAATGAAGATTTTGGCCAATTAAAGGAGATTGTTAGAAATTGCACAGCCTGGAGCTTTAGCTTGACAGAGCAAATCAATACGGAGCTTTTAAATTAACAAAGCCAAAGAAAGACTCCCATGGAGAACGGCTCTTGAAAATGTAACTTGGAATTGGCTCCGTTAGGATTTTGCCATCCAGAAATACTCGGCTTCAAACAAAACCAGCGACGGTTTGCAAAGTGCTGAGATCAACTTGGAGGGGATAAACTCTAAGGCCGTATTGATTTGGAGCCCCCACCCCCAAAGGATAGTGGGGAGGGGTCGTTTTCTGCTGGCAGCCCCAATCCAAAAATGACTTTCTCAAGGGGACCCTCCCAATTCTGACTTCTTTGCACCGAGGGAAACATCGCTATTTATTTCCCCTGGCCTTTTGACTAGATCATAGTAGATCATATCCATTTGCATTGGCATCCTTCAGTCTCAAAAGACTATGGAATCGTGATTCGAGAGTGGCAATCCCTTCCAGACTGAGGGCAGATCCATTTCTGTCCCCTGCCCAACCCCCAGACTTCGCTGGCCGGACGAGTGTCTTTCAATGCGGTATGCAAAGCTGGAGTGTCCTCTCCAGAGCATGAAGGCTGGGTAGATTGACATGGAGGATAAACTGTTAGCCAAGCAGCAGATCCCCCCTCTCCACGTGGCTGAAATAGTCCGATGGCAGAGCCGATACAATTGGTTCCAGCTGCGTCACAAGAGTTTCCAGAACGTGGTTGCACACAGTCACGAACTGCTTCCGGGACTCCAGCTCCGGATTTCGCCTCGAGGTTGACTCCTGAAGCCTTTTCCAGGAATGGATGCAGCCACAAGGCAGTGGAGGTTTGTAATCGGAGTTTCCCTTCTCCTAGAAGATTGTTCTGCCGCTTGATCTGCCGTTGGGGCATAGAGCCCCCTTCCGCCTTCCACACCGTTGACCGTCTTCTCCTGTAACCCTGGAAAGGGGCCCTTACGAGGAGGGGCTACCAGCCGGGCCAGCTGGACCAAGGTTTTTTAAGGAGGTGTTACTCCTCCATCACTCACCCTTTGTCCTGGCTTGTGACAGGCAGAGCCTGGCTCCCCAAACGTTGGGCCCAGGATGGTGGGTTTTGACTAGATCACAGTAGCTTAATAAGTTATGATCTGCTACGCAAATACGCCAACATTTGGATGCCGCTTAGACCCTTTCTAGCTGCTTTTATTGTTTAGGTGTGCAATGTCCTTATTCAGATCTTCGTTCTTTGTTGGGATGTACAGTAAGCTCTCCTGGAAAGCAAAACAGCCCCCCAAGAGCCTCTTGAGCCCCCAAAGGCCTTCAGGAACTCAACTATAATAGAACCCCAAAGTTTTATCCAGCAACCAGGATTTAGAGCAACAGAGATTTGGAGCCCCACCCACCCCAGGCCGGAGGGATTATCTCACCATGGGACCCCGGCCAGCCTCCCTCTGCCAGGGTAAAAAATAGCAATAGCAATAGCAGTAGACTTATATACCGCTTCATAGGCCTTTCAGGCCTCTCTAAGCGGTTTACAGAGAGTCAGCATATTGCCCCCAACAATCTGGGTCCTCATTTTACCCACCTCGGAAGGATGGAAGGCTGAGTCAACCCTGAGCCGGTGAGATTTGAACCGCTGACCTGCTGATCTAGCAGTAGCCTGCAGTGCTGCATTTTAACCACTGCGCCACCTTGGCTCTTAGAAGAGAAGAAGCTTTAGGAGGAAGGGAGGGAATTTCAGCAGGCCCATTTCAGAAGAAGAAAGTGGGGAAGGGCTGGGATAAAACAGCAGGGAAGAAAAATGGAAAAGGAACCGCCCTCTGACACACACACACACACAGACAGACACGCATTTTCTTCATTTCCTTGAATTTTCAGCGGCTGAACTCTGCAACCTGTAAATCTGAAAGAATTCCCATTAGGACTGTCATCCTTGCCTGAAATGGGGTTCCCTCCCCCCCTTTTTCCTTGCCTTTGCCTCTCGCAAGGGAGGAGAGAGCTTGATTGGCATGAGATACGGACAAGATGTGGGGCGGGGGGGGGGGGGTAGAGAGAAAGATACACACACACCCTTTCCGTGTGTAAACTGAGCTCCGTGTATAAATCCAGTGGTTGGTTTCCTCTCTCCAACCATGGGATCCCCCAACTCAACCATCTGATGGGTTTGCTGTAAGAGTTGGGGGGGGGCAGAATCCCACTGACGCTGCTAGAAGATCCTTGGGCAAGAAAAACCTTGCAGGAAGATTTAACTGCATTGCCACCTGCCTTCCCCAGAACGTCCACCACTGAGTTTTTTTTAAACTTTTTCTTTAAATTTCTTATTTTTATTACATAGACAAGACATACACACAACAATAAAAAAACAAAAAAAAACATTTTAAAAAACCCATCATCACATCCAGCATGTCGTTTGGTTACAGGTGTTTTAACATTTATCATTCTTATACATTTATTATTTCATTTAATAGGTTATAATATACAGTTTGGGTTGCTTTGTTTACCATCCCTTCCTCCTGTTGTAACACCACCTTATTTCCCCTTTCTTTTCTCCCTCCCTCCCTTCTCTACTTTCTTCCTTCCTCCTCTCCTTTCCCTTCCTTCTTCCTGTACCTTTCTCCTACTCCTGCTCTTCCTCTTCCCCTTCCTACCCTCTCTCCTCCTCTTTCTCTCCTTTCCATCCTCCTCTCCTTACCTCTTTCTTTTCACCCTCTCTCCCTTCTCTACTTTCTTCCTTCCTCCTCTCCTTCCCCTTCCTTCTTCCTGTACCTTTCTCCTACTCCTGCTCTTCCTCTTCCCCTTCCTACCCTCTCTCCTCCTCTTTCTCTCCTTTCCATCCTCCTCTCCTTACCTCTTTCTTTCCACCCTCTCTCCCTTCTCTACTTTCCTCCTTCCTCCTCTCCTTCCCCTTCCTTCTTCCCTTACCTCTCCCTTGCTCCTGCTCTTCCTCTTCCCCTTCCTACCCTCTCTCCTTCCTTTTCTCTCCCTTCCATCCTCCTTTCCTTTCCCTTTCCTTTCCACCACTGACTTTTAAATGCTCGTCATCTTCCACTGCATCAAATGGACAGCTGGGCAAATGGAAAGAAGAGGGGAGGGGAGCCTGTCTTGTGCGCTATCTGTATGTGTGCTGAAGTAAGCGTGTTTGGAGTCTTCGGGAGACTCACAAAATTGGTTTAACGCTTTTCTACCTCTCTCCTCCTACTTGGATCCTACCCCCACGCCCTTCCCCTTTATTGCCTGGAGATCCCAGTGACATGATTTATTCCTGGCCACCTAGAGAAGAGAATAATAGGTTTCCAAAGAAAACAGAGATTTGATTCCCCCTTGGGGAAGAGAGTGCTCGCTCTGTGTCTCTCTCTGTCTCTCTCTCTCTCTTTCTCTCTCTCAAATATTTCTCCCTCCCTTGTTATCTAATTATCTAATTATCTATTCCAACACCAAGGTTGCTCAGTCTTCAGAGTCGTAATCAGGTGCTTAACCAACTGTGCAGCCATTCTCCACAGTCTAAAACCACCAGCCCATGAAGTCCTGAATCTTTGGGGCACAATTACTTCACAGGCTGAAGAAACAAATTGGTGGGATCCGCATTCTAAAGAGGCCCGACTCAGCTGACCACCCTCTTGACTTCACAATTGTGCTTCCTGCATTCCCATCTGCTCAGCTGTAAGTTCCCCTTCCTGGGGGCTGGGCGGTGGGGAGGGGGAGAGCCACGGCAGAGACGCTGGTGGGAAGCTGGTGCCTTCCTTGCTCTAAGTCCATCGCAATCTGTTTTCTCTCGCCTAAAATTGAACCAACCCTGAAATAAGGCATGTTGGGTTGCCTTCCACCCTTTTCAGGTTTAGACATCCGGTTTGAAAGAACTCAAAAGTTCTCCCGAGCATTTTCTGTTTATTGAAAACACGAGTGAGTTTCGGAAGGATGAAAGACCAGCCAATCTAAATGGATCCCCTTGAGATTCCTTTCTGTTGAAACTCCCTCGGAAATTGGGTGCCCTTCTTCTGAAGGATTCATTGATCGGACTTGCTGGCGAGTGTCCTAAATTGCCAGGGCGATTTAGCTGCAGGGTAACCTTGAAAATCCAGTTTGGAATCTTTCTTCATTGAGGCCTGTCTCCAAACCCCACTGCCGTTGTTTGGTGGGGGGGCATCTTTTGAGCTATAAAATATCCTTTTTCAAGTCAGTCATTGTTGAAGTGGGGCCTCCCTGCCTGCCTCCTTCCCTTCACACCTGGTTGGGGATCAGATAGCAATAGCAATAGCAATAGCAGTTAGACTTATACACTGCTTCATAGGGCTTTCAGCCCTCTCTAAGCGGTTTACAGAGTCAGCATATCGCCCCCACAGTCTGGGTCCTCCTTTCACCCACCTTGGAAGGAAGGAAGGCTGAGTCAACCTTGAGCCGGTGAGATTTGAACCGTCGAACTGCAGATAACAGTCAGCTGAAGTAGCCTGCAGTACTGCACCCCTAACCACTGTGCCACCTCGGCTCCCCCAGTTGGGACTTGAGGCTGTGGAGCTGAGACTCGGCCGAATGGTCTCCTGCGTTGCATCATCTGCTTGTCAACATTATGCAAAACCTCCATCAATTTATTTGGCCTCCCGTAGCAGAACCGGCCATCACCTCCTTGTAATTAGAGAGGAAATTAATTCAAAGTGGGCCATTGGTGGGCCAAATGTCAGGCTCTTCCTGTGCTTCAACAATGGCTAGAGTTGCAGCGTGGACTTTGGGTCAATTCAGGGACAGAGCAGGTGACAAGGAATTTGTGATCCCTTCCGCTTAGGGGGGCTTAGCTGGATCCCCAGCTACCTCACTGCAGGGCTGATCTGGAAGCCTCAGCTGGGCCATCAGAAGGCAGGACCTCCGATCGGTTCCGCTGGGGATTTAACCGACCCTCACGAGGTTGATTAATTAGGAAGAGCAGATTTTAGCAAGGTGGAGGGAGTTAAAATTAGGCTTGTTTCTTTTCTGCTAGCTTAGTTTTAATGGGGGGAATTTTCCTTTTAATTAACCAGCTTCCCTTGTAGTCCCAGCGATGTCACTGCATTTTAATGTAGTTTTGCTAATATGTAGATTCAGTGGCCTGTCAGTGAAATACGGTTCCACTAATTTGCAACTGTATGAAACGAAAAGGATCGCTCGGTAAAAATAACACAGGGCCCTAATGAAAGTTTAAGTCAAAGTATAATTGGGCTGGTATCCTTGTGCCAGAAGCGTGGAGATTGGACTTGCAGAGCCCGGGATTTGTTCTTAATCGTCTTGGTGGGTGTTTTTCTAGGGCTCAACGTAGAGACGGAGACCGTGATGGATCTTTTCAATTCTGCAGAGCTGCCCAATTGGTCCTCCAGAGACCTGACCTAGTGAGTCAACACCTCCTTCCGTGCTCAGCAAACACCACCAGCGTAAACAGCACATCGCTCGTCCGCCAGCCTCTCAACAACGAAAACCACTTCCCTTCTTCCCTTCCTTGTACGCAGGTAGAACCTTTTGAGAGGAAGCCAATCTCAGCCTCGCTTCCCACTTTCCTGCTGAACCACTGGAAATGTTTTCCTTTGCAAGTCCCCCGCTGGATAATATATTTATTACCCGAGATGGCTGAATCTCTCTAACTTTGGCTTGGAAAAAAACTGAGTCGAGGTTGGTGATTAGTTCAGGATGATGTGGCTGGAAGATGAGGAGAGGGAAAACGCCAAGATAAGTTTTGACGGTAGCCACAGAATGTGTATTTCTGAATCATGGAAAATAATGATGAGATCCTACTTGGCAATTGCCTGGTTCCACCTTTATTTCCTGTAGCGGATTCTACGCCCTGGGCCTTAAGGAGGATTAGGATAAACTAAAAAGGGTTCAGAATTAGGAAGCTGTGGTTGGTTGACTCTTGCAAACTCCAAGACCAGAGTAGGAAATCAAAGTGATGGATGCTAATGCTACTTCTGGTACACGATTACAGTTCCAGGATCTTGCAAGTCTGAATTCCCTTTACCTTCTTGAGAATGGGGAGGGGTCTTGCCTGGGATGCTTACTCAGGTTCCAGATTTGCCCCAGACTCAAATTTCCTTTCTCTAGCCACTGCCTCGCTTGAGGCTCTTCCACCTGTCCCTCAAAGTTATTCCTGGGCCCACGACATGGTCAGGGGACTGGAAGTTAGAAGCACCGTTCCATCACCCCCATCTTTATCCCCTCAAAGCCAGAGCATTTTCTGAAAGATTTTATTTAATTATTTAATTATCAAAATTTATATGCCGCCCAATCCTGAAGGACTCCGGGCAGCTTACAAAAAAAAAAGAAGAAGAAGAAGAAGAAAAAAGAGGAAAAAAAGAAAAAAGTTTAAAATCACAAAACCACATGCATTCGTCCTAATCGGGGCTGGACCTCAACAATGAGGTCAACAGCCCCAGGCCTGTCGGAACAGCCAGGTTTTTACAGCTTTCCTGAAGGCCATGAGATTGGGTAAGGTCCGGATCTCTGGGTGTAGCTGATTCCAAAAAGTCCGAGCAGCCACAGAGAAGGCTCTCCTCTGGGGGCCCACCAGCCGACACTGCCTGGCTGACGGCATCCGAAGGAGGCCCAATCTGTGGGATCTTACTGGCCGCTGGGAGGTATGTGGCAGTAGGCGGTCTCGAAGGTTGGAGTGAAGGCGTCCAGTGGAAGCTAGAGGGACTTCATCTCTATCGTCACATCAGTGTGGAAAGAACACCTGATGCTCTTCTAACCCCCCCAAACCCCGCCAGATGTTGACTCTTCTGCAAAATATCTTTCACAGCCCCTCTGGCTACATCACCCAACCGGATTCCGCCCGTTCTCTTTTTCAAGTGCTTCAAGAAAGCGCACCTCCCTCCCTGGTCCACAGAAAGACCCCCCCCTTTCTGAGAACCTTGGAGTTTCAGGTCATTAACTTCTGCAGGTGAGCCAAGAGCTGAGCAGCAAGGATGAGGAAGCCAGAAAGGGAGGCATAAAATCCACGGGGCGGTCCATGAGAACGGCCTCGGTGCCCCCGCGAAAGGTCACCAGCCTCCCCCATGACCAGATTTAAAGATCAAACCGGGGTTGATGGAAGACTTTTGTGGAGCAGCCATCCAATCTGCTCTGCTCCTTCCGAAGGGCCCCCTCCCTCCCTTCCCCAGTTGTCCAAGAACCTTTTGGTGAGGTTAATGCTCAGCTAGAGTGGGAAATGTGAGCGAGGGAAAGGTCAAGGCTTGGCATTTCAGATTTCCTGCTTTTGAGTCTCTCGTTTCAGCATGGAGGAAAGTCTTCTCGGGGGGGGGAGGTGGGAATCTGGTGGGCTGGGAAGGGCAGGTGCTACCTGGGCTCTTGGGGCTGCCCCCTTGGAAGTGGGACCCTGGCATGGCTGGACTGAAGGTCCCTCAGAAAAAAGGTCGGGGGCCTTCATAAGCATAGCACAGTAGACCTAAGTCAACAATTCACCTGTGAACAAGGCCGCCTTTCTCTTCTGCTAGAAATGCTGATTTAGCCAAGCACGACTGATTGAAACGTCCTTCTCTTTCGACTCTGCACAGGAACGGCCTGACCTTTAAAACAAAAAAAAACCTTTAATTCCAAGGTGTTCCAACGCTCCGGGTAGAAAATCCATTTCTTTCATTTTCTAGCAGTGTGCCTATCCAGGTGCGCTGGCCTAGATATCGACACAAGCCATAATGACACCCCTGCGTTGTGACACCACTGCGCAAATGAGGCCACGACGCAATGGTAATGGCAGAAGGGCATCGAGATGCCATGGATGGCACTGCAGATCCCGGATCCAGAGCGGCTGCTCTGCCAACCCATCCCAAGAAACCTTGATTATAGCAATAGCCATAGCAGTTAGACTTATATACCGCTTCATAGGGCTTTCAGCCGTCTCTAAGTGGTTTACAGAGTCAGCATATTGCCCCCAACAACAATCCGGGTCCTCATTTCACCCACCTCGGAAGGATGGAAGGCTGAGTCAACCTTGAGCCGGTGAGATTAGAACCACTGAACTGCAGATAACAGTCAGCTGAAGTGGCTGCAGTACAGCACTCTAGCAATAGCAATAGCAGTTAGACTTATATACCGCTTCATAGGGCTTTCAGCCCTCTCTAAGCGGTTTACAGAGTCAGCATATCACCCCCACAGTCTGGGTCCTCATTTCACCCACCTCGGAAGGATGGAAGGCTGAGTCAACCTTGAGCCGGTGAGATTTGAACAGCCAAACTGCAGAACTGCAGTCAGCTGAAGTAGCCTGCAGTGCTGCATTTAACCACTGCGCCACCTCGGCTCTTCAAAATCCAGGCTCTCTTTAGTGGGATCCACTAACAAGTAGGAAATCTATTTGCTATTTCTGGGGTGAGGGGGGGGGCGGGAGAATGAGGTCCGCCTGTGATTCGGGGAAGTTTCCCTCCTCTTCCTCA
>NW_028261393.1:57494069-57569069 GCF_051295495.1 Thamnophis sirtalis | reverse complement strand
ATCCGAATCTGCCACCAGCTCCGCTGGAGCTGGCAGGCTGCAATACTCATAGACAAAACACACGTTTTTAATTGTTTTTCTCAGTTCGGGATGGTCTCCAAAATGTTCTCCAAGGTTCCCCTGGCAGTTTTCTTTTGTTCCTGCCCTCGCTATGGAATTCACATCAGATAAGTGGTTTTGTGAAACACCTTTGGAGAAAGCAGGGTTCACCGACAATACCGTGAAGCCCTTATCCACGCCAACATAAGCGCGAAGGGCTAATCCGCGCCGTCAGAAGCGCTAAACGAAATGCGACCCTACCGCACTGACATAAGTGCGGAGGGCAAATCCGCGCCTTCCCAAGTGATCAGTAAAATGCGACCTTAAACCTAACCCTAAACCAAACCCCTAACCCTAACCCTAAACCTAACCCTAAACCTAACCCTAACCCCTAAACCTAACCCTAACCCCTAAACCTAAACCTAACCCCTAAACCTAACCCTAAACCTAACCCTAACCCCTAAACCTAACCCTAAATCTAACCCTAATCCCTAAATCTAACCCTAACCCCTAAACCTAACCCTAAACCTAACCCTAACTTTTATTTACATTTCACCATTTCAAAACATTCAAAATACAAAAAACTTTCTTCCTTCGCGCTTTCGTCGTCGCGCTGATATCGACGCGGTAATGTGGGCGCGCTAATGATGACGCGTATTTGTCGGCGCTTATTTGTCGCCGCTATTTTGACGAGCGCGGTTTTGTCGGGCCACGGAAAGCAGAAGTCATTCATTTGAACCCTGAAGAGAAATCGCTCTGCAGGACTCTGGTATTTGAATGTTCCTCCTGCGGAAAAAAAAAAGCATTTTCTGCATAATGAAAACATATGCAGCTATATCAAAGCTGTGACTTTCAAATTCCACCTGATGCCTCTAAATGTAAAAGGTTGACTTCAAAGCCACACGGGACAGCCTCCCTAATGCAATTGGTAGTCCTTCCCTCTCTAAGTACAGCATAGATGTAACATCGGAGAGGAATGCTAACTAATTTTTTTTGACCAAAACCTCTTTCATTTCCCTTACTTTTGATTGTCACCTGAAGGACAACTACAGCTTTCTTCCACGTTCTGGTTTCCTGCAGAAACAGATTTAAATTAGGTTAAAGGTAAAGGTAAAGATTTCCTTCGCACCTGCGTGCTAGTCGTTCCCGACTCTAGGGGGGGTGCTCATCTCCGTTTCAAAGCCGAAGAGCCAATGCTGTCTGAAGACATCTCTGTGGTCATGTGGCCGGCATGACTCAATGCTGAAGGTGCATGGAGCACTCTTATTTATTTATTTATTTATTTACTTACTTACTTACTTATTTATTTACTTACTTACTTACTTACTTATTAGACTTATATACCGCTTCATAGGGCTTTCAGCCCTCTCTAAGCGGTTTACAATTTTTTTTAGCAAATTGAGTCAGCAACTTGCCCCCACAGTCCGGGTCCTCATTTCACCCACCTCGGAAGGATGGAAGGCTGAGTCGACCTTGAGCCGGTGAGATTTGAACCGCCGAACTGCAGATCGCAGTCAGCTGAAGTGGCCTGGAGTACTGCACCCTAACCACTGCGCCACCTCGTCTCTTACCTTCCCATGAAATGTCTGCAAGAAAACAAGTTCAGAAACCACTGAGGACTCCTCGTAGTTTGAGAAGTTATCCAACGGGTATCTTCAGTGAGAAGATGAAATTTGTCAGGAAGGAAGGAAGGAAGGATGGATGGATGGATGGAAGGAAGGAAGGAAGGAAGGAAGGAAGGAAGGAAGGAAGAAAGGAAGGAAGGAAGGAAGGAAGGAAAGAACTCTGTCATTACTGTTTGCAATTAATTGCTATTTAGGAGAATCCATAGCACTACATCCTAGCTGTAGATGTCCCTTTCTCTCAGTTGAAGGAATGCGGTATGGGATCAAAGCGTGTATTATGGATAATTTGCAACCAATCTCAAAACAAAACATCCCTAAACCTCATTGGAGAGAAATTGCTCACGTCCAACCCATACATTTCCACACGTAAAAGCTGTGCTGTAATACCTATAAATAAACAAACAAAGAAACATTTCTTTCTGGTATTACACATTGAGTACCATTCTCTGGGAATTCTGAATTTATTGAGCGGCATGGAACAGGGACAGGAAATTCTGTGAGTCATAATGTACGCAGCATGGCGTTTTTATGTCGAAATGATAATCTCTCTGATTGTATTTCAAGCTCTGTTTTTTGGAATAGCCTCCCTGGGAATCTTTCCGAGATTATGCAGGCTATTTGTCTTTCTTCTTCCATCTGCCTATTCCTCTTCGAACCCAGCGATTAGATCAAGCCGTACAAGTTCCTTGGGCTGGAATCCTATAGACATAGCAAAACACAAAACGCCTCCCTTAGGATCCGGGGATATTATCCTAGCATGGGTATAAATTTCCCTCGCCACCTGTCGGAACGTCTCTCTCTCCCGGATAAATTTCATTTCTTTTTGATTTAGTTTGTTTTGATCTTTATAAAAGTCACTTTTGGGAAGCGGAGGTTTCCAGTTAAGGCTGCGAACATGCAAATGGATGGCTGATTAATTTTAAATAAGAGAAGTCAGCTTGGGTTGCCTTGTAGCGGATGTAAATCAAAGGTCCTCTCTAGATGTGTGTTTTAAGAGGGGGGGCGGGCGGAAAGCTCCTTTAATTCGCTTGCAGAAATTCATCACAACAGAAGGGGGAGAGGAAGACGGAGGGAAAAGATGGCAAATTACAGCGGAGAGCATCTTCCATCTGGTGAGGCGGCAATGTTGGTGGGAGGGAAGGTTGGATATTTTCCGTTGATTAGGCAGTAACGTTTGAGGGCCAATGTCGCAGGGATTATAACTAAGGAGATCGGTGGGAACTGCCGAGGTGGCGCAGCGGTTAGGGGTGCAGTACTGCAGGCCACTTCAGCTGACTGTTATCTGCAGTTCAGCAGTTCAAATCTCACCGGCTCAAGGTTGACTCAGCCTTCCATCCTTCCGAGGTGGGTAAAATGAGGACCCGGATTGTTGTTGGGGGCGATATGCTGATTCTGTAAACCGCTTAGAGAGGGCTGAAAGCCCTATGAAGCGGTATATAAGTCTAACTGCTATTGCTATTGCTTTCTGGTTTCTCATCACAGCATCTCTGGGGTTTTCCATCAAATGCATAGCACAATCCAGCTTTTCCAACAGGGAGGGCTCGTTCCCACGGAGAGAGGGGTTGTGCATAAGCACACCAGCATGCCTACCATCCCTGTCCTACTATTCCCATTTATTTGTACTCATTTCTTATGTATATACATATATATCTGCTGGTTCCACCACAAATCCGCGAAGCCCTTCTGCACGGAGACATAAGCGCGAAGACTAAATCGCGCCATTCTAAGCGCTAGGGAAAAATGCGACCCTACCGCGATGACATAATCGCGGAGGGCAAAATCGTGCATTCCCCAGGCACTCAGTACCCTAAACCTAACCCTAACCCTAACCCTAAACCTACCCTAAACCTAAACCTAAAACAAACCCTAAAACAAACCCCTAAACCTAATCCTAACGCTTACCTTAAATGAAGTTGGCTTTCTGCCACGACGCCATTTTAAAGCGCCCTTATGTTGCCACGCGGTTGTCGTGGCGGTGATGACGCGCGGTGATGACGTCGCAGCTTTAGCGCCGCGATTTTATCACCGCGATTTTGACCAGCTCGGTTTTGTCGTGACACGTATCTGCTTGTAAGTGTATATGTTATATTCATACGTAGCCTTATTTTCCTCATACGTGCTTGAAAAACCATATAAAAGTGATTCAAATGGAATGGATGGAAGAAGCCAGCAGAGAGTCCAGCCAATAGTTTTATTAGAAGCAGAGATTCTAATTTAAGTCTTGTAAATCTATTACCCATTTCTGTATCATTTTTGGGGGGGAAGTAAACTTACCTGCTGGAAGCCAAGAAGGGATGGGGAGGAATTGGTCCTTGCAGGTCTCATGCAATCAAACCTGTCTTCATCCTAATGAATCGCCAACCTTCCAGGGATGACCTACCTCAACAGGGGTGGCAGTGCAGCCTTCCCTGGCGTTTGAAATTATTGGAGAGAGAAAACGAGGACCGTGTAAAACACAGAAGAGCAAAATAATAATAATAATAAAGAACAAACACACACACACACACACTCGCAATCCTTCAGTGTCTACATCCAGCGTTCCACTCCTTGGTGTTTCATTCAACTCACCATTCATTTGATAGGAAATTACTCATCTGAAGCATGGATTTTGACACAACATTATTTGGTTTCTTACAATCTATTTTTCTTGCTGAATTCTCCTAGCAAGCTCAGTTGGGCTTTTTTCTCTGCGGGAGTTTTGCTTTTTTTCTTTATTTCTTTCTTGGCTACCTTTTAAGGAGAATAGATTTTATTTTTTGACACTTTCATCTGTTAAGCTCTTTTTTTATCTCTCCTCTCTTTGGAGAGGCTCCACTTCTGCCCGGTTTCTCCTTAAGTGCAGAAGAGAGAAAAAAAGACCTTTTTCTCCAGATATTGCTGGGAAAGAAACACGGTGAAGTGCCACCCTTTGGGGGGGGGCGATGGGATTTAATTTGTGAGTTTGGTCCTGGGTCGCTGACCTGCTCATCTCAACCATCATAGCTCTCCTGATCTAGAGGAAACAAAATCCAATCCCTCCCCCCCCTAAAAAAACAATTTTTATAATTGAGCAACAAGGCAACCTTTCAAAAGAACTGAAATGTGGAAGACCGGATCTCAAGTGAAGACTATATTCTGAGTATAGGAACAGTTTGATAACGGTATCCATTATCCAGTGTATGGACGGGTGAGCAATTTCCACTTATTTTGAGAGGCTGCAAATGGAATAAAATAGCTATGTTAAAACCAGGAGTGGGCTGCTAGGGGTTTGCACAGGTTCGGCCGATCCTCCAGCTAGGATTCTGCCCAGTTCGGGGAATCCCCAAATGCCACAACTGGCTGGCCACACCCACCCCATCCTGTCCCTCCCCTCCCAGAAGTCTCCATGCGGCCCGTTCATCATCAAGCCGGATAACTGCAGAGCCAGAGCAGAAGCTCAGGGAGTGTGTGTGTGGGGGAATGGGCCTAATAGAGGTTCCAGAAATCCAGAAATGGGCCTGTTTCCAGCCTCCGGAGGGCCTCCGGGGAAGCAGTTTTCGCCTTCCCGGAGGCTCGAGGAAAGCCTCCAGAGTCTAGGGAGAGTGAGAAACATTCCCCCCCCTGCCATGGTGAAGGAGGCTGACTAGGCCATCCCTAGCCAGCAACGTGGCAGTGAACCCATGGCTCAGAGGTGGGTTCCTACCAGTTCGCACCTATTAGAACCGGTTCGTCAAATCTACCGAACCGGTTAGAAGAGGTTCCACCAGTGGACCCGGAAAGCAGGCCACCCCTACAGAAGAGGTTCCAAACTTTTTTGAAACCCACCACTGGTCCTTGGAGATGATTATTCTACACTATCATGCTCCTATTTATAAAACTCAGGGCCTCTGTGAAAGGTAAGGAGGACTACTGCGTTTGTGGTGCAATCAGGACATTGCGTGTGTTGAAGTTGTTTTAACGCAAACCAAAGATGCCTTTTAAAAAACAAGTTCACATCCTATTCTTATGCATGCCAGTGCTGTGTGTGAGGTAATTTAAGGTGGTTCTGACAAGTGTCGTCGGCATCTTCATATCCGGTCACATGGGCGGCAAGCCACTCCCATCCGGTCACATGGGCAGCAAGCCACTCCCACAGAGTAGGTTCGAACAATTTTTGAAACCCACCACTGGTGTAGTCAGTCAGATTACCTGTCCATTCATCCCTTCTTTTATCTGATTACTAACCATACAAATACATATCCGATTCCTACCTATCACACAATCTCAATACCCTATTTTCCAACGTTTAACTTGCCTGTGTTTTCCTCTCCCGGCTTTTTCCCCTCCTTTCTAAACCATCGGGACCATTTGTCCCAGATTTCGTGGTATTCCGTCTCCCCCTCGTCTTCGAGCTCTAGAGTCAGCCTGTCCATCTCTGCGCACGTCAGTATCTTCTTTATTGTTTCTTGTCCTGAGGGAGTCGCTTTGTTTTTCCATTTTTGTGCAAAAACCAGTCTTGCCGCCGTTAGCAATAGCAATAGCAGTTCGACTTATTTACCGCTTCATAGGGCTTTCAGCCCTCTCTAAGCGGTTTACAGAGTCAGCATATATTGCCCCCACAGTCTGGGTCCTCATTTCACCCACCTCGGAAGGATGGAAGGCTGAGTCAATCTTGAGCCGGTGAGATTTGAACTGCTGAACTGCAGTTAGCAGTCAGCTGAAGTGGCCTGAAGTACTGCACCCTAACCACTGCGCCACCTCGGCTATTAAAATATGCAGCATTAAATATATAGTGCACCTTTGTCATATTTTTCTTCTCCTGGTTCTTGAGTTGTCCCTCCCAATCTGCCATTCAGGACATTCTGCAATGTTGCTCATAAGGAGGAGACACTTAACAAAGAAAGGGATTGGGAAGGTCTCCTTCCCTTAGACTGTCCCCACACAGTGAAATTTTGGATATTGCTCTGTTTGTTTGTTTGTCTGTTTGTTTTGCTGTGATGACAGAGCCTAGAAATCGATTGCTCAGAATGTAAAATTCCAAAGCAACTGTCAAGCCCTTTTCTACCTGGATTGTCTTGGTTTGAAGATGTGCTGCCTTAAAAGCTTTTTGATGACCCCCGTCAGGAATTACGCTGGCCTAAAACACTTTGCTGGTTTATCTTCATCTTTCCCTCTTACTTAATTTTCTGCAAAAATGCCTTTGTTTTCCGTTACATTGCACAAGTCAGATGAAGATGTGACCTCCAAGTTTCCAAGTGGGCCTCCTTTTTTAGCCCGGAGAGAAATCTGCAGCAGATATTTCCACACAGGTATCAGAAAGGGATGCGGTGGCTCAGTGGCTATGATGCTGAGCTTGTCGATCAGAAGGTCAGCAGTTCAATGGTTCGAATCCCGAGTGCCGCATAATGGAGTAAGCTCACGTTATTTGTCCCAGATTCTGCCAACCTAGCAGTCTGAAAGCATGTAAAAATGCAAGTAGAAAAATAGGGACCACCTTTGGTGGGAAGGGAACAGCCTTCCGTGCACATTCAGCATTTAGTCATGCCGTCCACATGACCACGGAGACGACTTCGGACAGCGCTGGCTCTTCAGCTTTGAAATGTAGATGAGCACCGCCCCCTAAAGTCAGGAACAACTATATATGTGTGCAAGGGGAACCTTTACCTTGTGTTATCAGAACTCCTGTAAGGTTGATACAGGAAAGGGAAGGAGAGTGTATTTATGAAACTTCAGAATGTATTGTTTGGTGTTCGGCATTAAGAATATCCAACCAAGATGACCAAACAGTTTGAGAACTCTGCGAGTTGAGTGCCACACACTTGGAAGGGGATCATGTTGAGGAAGGCTGTTGTGCACAGATGCTCGATTTTATTAAAGATACAGAAGAGGTTCCTGTGGCCATTGAAACTTCAATAGCACAATGCGTGAATACGTGCTTTGCAAGCAAATACTGTAAGAGTCAGTTCCCAGAAATGTCAGAGTGTGCACAGTGTGGCTACTCTTTTGAGACAACCCAGGGGCAAAATAAAATACACAGAGGTTTTCTCTTTCAAACAGTGGTTTGTATACAAGACTTATATATACATATACCAGGCAAGCAATCAGTCTTCAACTCTACATGGGGAACCACAATGCAGAAAGAACACGAGGAGAGAGATACAAGAGGAAAGAGAGAGATGCCCTCACATGGCCTCTCTTATATATACAGCTTCTTAAAGTGGCAGTAACCCTGCTGACTCATCCTCATGTCATCATCTCGGTTTACAGCCTTACAGCAGCTGGTCAGCTATTAAATTGTCATTACCCTGACACTTCTCCCATTTAAAGCTGAAGAGCTGAATGCTTTACCATATTCATGATGCTTTTTTTCCCCATTATATCCTTGCCTCCTGCTTTGGTTCCTACTCTCATTTCTACTAACATTACTAGTACCATTGCTGCTGGACCTACTCCTGATTCCATTATCTACTCACTCTCTACACTTTGTCTCATTAATCTCCATTACATCCTGTTCATTTTCCAACTCTGAAACTGTTTTGCACACTGACAATGGCCAGAAACATGCAAGGCAAATTCTTCCGAGCTTGATGAATAACAAATGTCTTTATCTCAACAAGATTCCACTTGTTTTCTCCATAGAAGTTCCTCAGGTCACCTTCTGAGAAGACTGACATCACTCCTGTTAGCAACACAAAAGCTAGACGTTTGCTTGAGATGCCGCGTAACTGAATATTGGATTCAGTGTGTCCTGTGAGAAGGTCCCGAGTGTCTCCTGCCACAATCAATAAGCCTTCTGCTCTTTAAGTGGAGGTGGAAGTTCAAACAAGCGTTTTACACATCACGACAATCGCACCTGTGCACCAAACCGTCCCCAGAGGTATTTAACAAACCACACAAACCCGAAGATGAATGGCAAATCTGTGCTACCAGCAAAATGTTGTGGAGATTGATGTCAACTTGAAAGCAGAGGTGAGGGAAGGAATGAGATTTGAGAGATGACTATCAGAAAATAATGAGGATGAACAAGGAAAAGAAAAGTTTCAATCTTTTCCAGGTCTGATAAATCATAAGTGTCAGAAGGATGGAATTTAGTCAACGGGGGTAAATAATGATGCCTTTAATAACGAAGAAAGCTCAGAATATTTTGATGTGACATAAAACAGCTACGGGGGAAAAAGGAATCAAGGTATCTTGAGTAGAAAGTGATGAAGGCCAGCATGTTTTCATTACAAGCGGCTCATAAACATTTAATAAGAGCCTGGCTGAATATTTAAGGGAAAGGAAACCTGTTGTAAAGAACACGCACTCACAAACGTGGGAGGAGGGGTTGCTTGTGTGTCTGGGTGTTACTGTTCCTGTTGTACACCAGTTGGATCAGAGAAAGTGGAAGGTGACTGATTATGTTGTTATTTAGCAATAGCAATAGCGGTTAGACTTATATACCGCTTCATAGGGCTTTCAGCCCTCTCTAAGCGGTTTACAGAGTCAGCTTATTGCCCCCAACAACAATCCGGGTCCTCATTTTACCCACCTCGGAAGGATGGAAGGCTGAGTCAACCCTGAGCTGGTGAGATTTGAACAGCCGAACTGCCAAGGTGGCGCAGTGGTTAAATGCAGCACTGCAGGCTACTGCTAGATCAGCAGGTCAGCGGTTCAAATCTCACCGGCTCAAAGGTTGACTCAGCCTTCCATCCTTCCGAGGTGGGTAAAATGAGGACCCAGATTGTTGGGGGCAATATGCTGACTCTCTGTAAACCGCTTAGAGAGGCCTGAAAGGCCTATGAAGCGGTATATAAGTCCACTGCTATTGCTATTGCAGAACTGCAGTCAGCTGAAGTAGCCTGCAGTGCTGCATTTAACCACTGCGCCACCTCGGCTCTCTATTTGGAAGACAACCCCCCCCCCAAAAAAAGTTTATAGAATCCTAGTGTTGGAAGATTGCATAAAGACTTTCAAACCCTTCCTGCAAGGGGAAAGAGTGGCAGAACCTGGAGGTGGAGTGAAAAGAGGCATCAGCCTAGCATCCTTATATAGTCACAAGTGGACTGAGTCCCATCTCCTTTGATTTCCATTGACCCTTACCTAGCTCCCGGCAGGTGCCAACCAGGGGTGGTTTTCACTTACCTTCGCTACCAGTTCGCAAATGTATTTGCACGTGTGCACACTTGCCACACTCTTTTGCGCCTCGTCCATGCATGCAGTCGGTGTTCCGTGGATGCACTTTGCTCGTGCACGCACCATACACTCATGCGCCTGGCCACAAAAATGTCCCTAAATAGGACAACATGGAGCTGGGGAGGGTGAGGCAGGCCCACCCATGATTTCCACTATGGTTCGGGCGAACCAGTCCAAACCGGCTGAATATCACCTCTGGTGCCAACCAGAGGTGGGTTCTTATCGGTTCAGAGCGGTTTGGCCGAATAGGTAGTAACTCGGCTGGACACATGACCGAACCAGTTCTATCCTTGGCAGTGCCATCTTGATTTTCTGTTCTGCACACGCGCAGAACAGTCTTCATTGAAAAAAATTAATCCCCCCCCCTTTTTAAAGTTGTGTGTATGCCCAGACCTTTTTAGTGCAAATGTGCACGCGTGGGGAGCATGTGTCTGGCGCATGCACGAGCAAAGGGAGTACACATGCCAAAACTTTCAGGTGCCGAACTGGTAGTAATTCCGATAGAAACCCACCCCTGGTGCCAACCGTTAGTTGAAAAGATTCCTGTACACAAGGAGTAGCAATAAATCAGTTTAGCTGGTGGATTGGCTCTTTCGTGCCTAACGCTACTACTTCAATTCGAATTGAGGAATCAAAATCAAATCAATTCCCCAGTCTTGGTTTGAACACATCTACTCAAGGGAAACCCACCTTCAGAATGAGAAAGCTCTGTTGAGCTGTTTTTACGATCAGGCCCAGATTCCCCGTGTCTCTCCTCTCTTCCTGCAACTGAAGGCTATTTCTGATTTTTTAAAGAACAAAATGGCAAAGTCTTGGATTTCACTGGAATGAATTCTGCATTTTCCTTCTCCTAAAACTGGTAGTAGTTTTGAACATCTAGGATCGGAAAGGGCTGAATTATACCGTGAACAATTTTCTCCTCCATTCCCGGGTCAAACAGGATTTGAGAGTGAATATACTTGCCAGCAGCAATTATTTCTTTCCTTGATTTATATATGGCTTTTTGTTCCAACAGAGCACATTTGCAATTTCAGAATCTCTGCATTTCTTCTCCTCCTCTGGCCAAAGGGTAGAACTAGATTAATCTCGCTCTATTTTTATCTTACCCTAGGAAGTAGAAAAGGTGAATTCCGTAGGTTCACTCATTTATACAGATGATGTTACCTAGCTGGGTAATGAAAGGTCATCTAGCAAACAGCCAAGCTCAGAGAGCACCAGAGAGGATGCGGGTAATTGTAACGGAAGTGTAGTTCAATTCTGGCTTTAGATTTTAAATCTTTCAAAAGTTCTTTTCCCATTGCCGCGTTTTCTATCTACTCCACCCATACGTTTTGAAAGCACAGTGTCAAAGAATATATTTTGCAAATTAAATCATCCCTAGGCATATTTTTTTTTTGCAAAGGCATTCTAAAGGAAGCCTCATTAATTTCTCAGAAGCATGTTGGTGTATTAATATTTAGATTTCTAACACACAAAAAGGAATTATTCAAATGCATCCGTATGTCAGCCAGCAGTTTGAATTAACATCTCTAGCTTCCCTGGGAGCTCCATGGTTTGAGCGGGGGGGGGGGGGGGAGGCCTGACCTTTTGACTACTTAAATATTTATTGGCATTCAGAGAATTCTGCTTATAAAAGATAGATTTAGTATTTGCAAGTTCTTCAGGCATGCTGTCTCCAGGAAATATTAACCCTGGTTTGTTTAACTGTCCACTTGACTCATTCTTCAAAGTCTTGGATGTGTTGTTCCACAAAGCGTGTGATTTTTATCTTCACTTGAGGTTCTTTCTAACCATTTTTCTCATTCTCTTTCACCGGATGCTTGCCGGTACTTCTCCCGCTGAGCATTTTTCAGTCTCTCAGTTTGTAGACAAATTCATTCGTAATCTGAACGGGGAAATGGTTGAGGTTGTAAGACCAAGCCAAATCGAAAATGATAGTCAATCCCTGAAAGTGGGCATTTAGGCAGATCAGCCATCAATAAACACATAGAAATCAATCGCGTTAAACATATAAGTTAAAATCTTCAACCCAAAGTCAAGGGAGACCATCTGTTGCAGAAAACCAGGATGAACTGGAAGGTGGGGTTAAGTATGTCATCAGTTCGGAATCCTTGCATTTCCACAAGAGATGCAAGCCCAAAGCTTCATGAATTGAACTGCCTCTAGCACCAATTTATCTTTGACTATTAGCTGACCAGATTTTGCAATCAAATGCTAGGCCTGTCAACATTAAAGGTAATGGTAAATGTTCCCCTCTCTAGTCATATGTTCTAGTGCTAGTATGTGCTAGTTGTTCCTGACTCTAGGGGGCAGTGCTTATCTCTGTTTCAAAGCCGAAGAGCCAGTGCTCTCCGAAGACGTCTCCATGGTCATGTGGCTGGCATAATTAAATGCCAAAGGTGTAAGGAATGCTGTTGCCTTCCCACCAAAGGTGGTTCCTATTTTTCTACTTGCATTTTTTACATGCTTTCGAACTGCTAGGTTGGCAGAAGCTGGGACAAGTCATGGAAGCTCACTCCATTATGCAGTGCTAGGGATTTGAACTGCCGAACTGCCAATCTTTCTAATGAACAAGCTCTTCGTCTTGGCCACTGAGCCAGTCCATCCCTCTTGTCAATATTAGGGTCATTCCAAATATCCCTTTTTTGATGAGCTCCTGGACTGAAGAGCAGATAAGCTCATTTGAAGCTGAGCGGAGAAGAGAAAATAAATCCAAGTGTCATGCTTTCTGTTACCTTTCCGTTTGTTTTCCCTAATTAAAACATGCTAATTGGTTCACATAACTTTTGGAGATGAGTCACACAATCTGCGTGGTGCCTGCTCCCCCCTCCCCCTCCCCATTTGTAACGTATAAACGTTATTAATGTGAATGTATTAAATTCACTTTTGGGGCTGGCCACGTTCCAAGATTATATAATCAGGGAAAACAATTGGAAGGCCTATTTCATATGGATAAGGGTAGGCTACGGAGAAGGTCTCGATTATAACTTTCTGAGAAGTTGGTAATTATTTTGTCTCTGACTTCCAAATCACCTCTGAAAAAGTCAAAAAAGCATAGCTCCCCCAAAAAGGAATATAAAACTGAAATGCTAATATTTAATGACTAACGCTACTTCATTTGATGAGAAATTGCTTGGGCATGAGGGAGAAAGAGGAAGGGGAGAAATAAGAATTAAATTAAATGCTATGACATCTTTGCTTTCCTTCTTATTCAATATACTGGAGCCTGGCTTGAAAAGGCAGGTGTCAATAGCAGAAAAATATATGTCCCAGCAACGATATATTTACGCTGTGTGCTTTGCCGAGGTGGCGCAGTGGTTAAATGCAGCATTGCAGGCTACTTCAGCTGACTGCAGTTCTGCAGTTCGGCGGTTCAATTCTCACCGGCTCAGGGTTGACTCAGCCTTCCATCCTTCCGAGGTGGGTAAAATGAGGAGCCGGATTGTTGTTGGGGGCGATATGCTGACTCTGTAAACCGCTTAGAGAGGGCTGAAAGCCCTATGAAGCGGTATATAAGTCTAACCGCTATTGCTATTGCTATTTGCGAGGTTTGCAAAACTGAGTTTCTCTCTCAAGATGCTTCGTCATCTAAGGCCAAACCATAACGATGAGCAGTTGAATCTACTCTAACAAAGAGAAGATGACAAATTTCGTGAAAAATAAAATGCATTTGTGGAGAAAAAAAATGATAAAAGTTCTCAAGGAAAGCAACAGAGCCGTAAAATAATCCAAACTTTTGCTCTGAAAGCATTTAGTTGTTATTCCGGATAATCAAATCTGCCAGTTAGGTTTTGGCCACAGGCAATACCGATGGTTGCCTTCAAGAAGTGAGAAAGAATGAAGGAAATGCCAACCAATGCTAAGGCATGTGGACAGAATGGAAGAGGTACTCAAGGAGAGAAGCAATCCAGAACTAAGGAGAACTTTCTTGACAGTTAGAATAATTGATCAGAGGAACTGCCTGCCTCCAGAAGTTGTGGGTGCTCCAACACCCGAAGGTTTTTCAGAAGAGGTTCAACAACCATTTGTCTGAAATGGAATAAGGTCTCCTGTTTGAGCAGAAGGTTGGACTAGAAGATCTCCAAGGTCCCTCCCAACTCTGTTGTTCTGTTATTCATTGCTCTGAATGGACTCTGCTCAATCTTTATGTAAATACTCCAGAAACACACGGACGACAGAGTTAATTTGGATCTATTTTTCTGGAGTGATACAGTCCAATTGGAGAAGTACCAGAGGTGCAGAGTCACCAGTGAGGAGAGATTAGTATTTGCAAAGCAAATGGGAGAGTGTACTTTTTGAGCAATTGGACTCAGAGCAGAAAGAAAGAAAAGGCCATCCGAGTTGGCTTTGGGAATTAGCGAGTCAACACGATTGTTTGATTTGCTTTGATAAATCCTCAGAGTAATGAAATTTAAGTCAGCCTCATTACCATATTTAAATTCACGAAATGAGCTCCCCTGGCTAATCCCTCCGTTGATTCACTCGATGGAAAAAGGAAAAGGAGCCAGACAGAATTGGAAGTGAGTCTGGAGGGAGATTTTCTTCAAGCCCTGGCTGAGCCCTTCCTTGCCCACCTGCTGATGGATGAGAAGATGTCATGAGCTGGACAGACAGACGGACGTGCGTCTCATTGCGAAGCATTGTCATTCAGTTCGGCAACACGTTGTTTTTTTAACAGTTTCATCCAAAGGGGCTTAGAACACTGGCACAGACTGCAAATTTGCAGATGCAAGACATGATTGATTGATTGGCGCTCACCACAATCAGACAGACTCTTGACTATTTACCCTATAAGCAAAGATAGCGATATAGTAATAGCCATAGCACTTAGACGTATATACTGCTTCACAATGCTCTCCAGCCCTCTCTAAGCGGTTTACAGAGTCGGCATATTTCCCCCAACAATCTGGGTCCTCATTTTACCCACCTCGGAAGGATGGAAGGCTGAGACAACCTTGAACTGGTCAGGATCGAATTCCTAGCAGTGGGTATAGTTAGTCTGCAATACTGTTTTCTAATCACTGGGATGGAGGGAGGGAGGGAGGGAAGGAAGGAAGGAAGAAAGGAAGGAAGGAAGGAAGGAAAGAAAGGTAGCCAAAGCACTCAGACTTATATACCGCTTCACAGTGCTTGAAAGCTCTTCTCCAAGCAGTTTACAGGGTCAGCCTCTTGCCCCCAACAATCTGTGTCCTCATTTTATCCACCTCAGAAGGATGGAAGGTTGAGTCCACCTTGAGCCTGGTGGGATTTGAACTGCCAAATTGTAGGCAGCTATCCCAACTGGAGTTGTTTCCCAGTCATGCCTCTCCAGAGACATCCTTGACTCCCAGGGAAAGGAATGTTCTTATGGCTCTACATCCCACCCAGTCTCCATCCACCCCACCTCCCATTGCCCACTGCATGCCCACCCCCTGAATGTAGCAGTCCTGAAGACCCCAAATTAATGATGGATTCCAGGGCTGACACTCCACATGTATGTGACTGAGGCTATTTGTTTTTTTAAAGCAAAAGATTAAAGCTAGCCAGGTCAAAACATCCATTATCCATTAGATGATGAAATTCTTGGATGGTGCCGTTTTGTGTTTGATCTCTACGCGAGAAGATCCTTGCGTTTCCCCAGCATTCATGGATATATTCCATGCCATCCGTCTAAATAATTTTCAACATTATTCAGTCACCAGCAAAGCTCCATTTATGGATGGCTAAAATGTATGGAATTGGATTCCTTGTTTGGGTTCTGAGAATAGCATCGAAGGGTTCACAATTGTTCTCTGTCAAAATGTTTCCTTCTTCCTCTCGTCCCTCACTGAATCAGGTTTGACGGATGGCTCGAAGATTTGCTATTCCATTATGGATTGTTCTGCCCGGTAGTTCTTAGCGCATACTTATAAAAATATATTGGTAATTCAAAATCGTGATGGATGTAGACTTTTCACCGGTTTCAGAGTTCATATTTAGAGCTCGGACGGCATCGTGGCATCAATCTTTCACCGCCGAAGGTCACCTTCGTCCAGCGTTGTGTGATGATTTCCACAGCTGGGTTTCCCCTTCAAATAAGTTTGATCTATTATCTCAGAAATGACTAAAGACAAATGAGAACACTTCATCCATCAGTAAGATAGGGACCCGTCTCTGGCTAATATGGTTTGTGAGGGACAGATCTGGCCTCAAAATCATTTCCATCATTCGATGCCATTCATCTTTTGCAACAAGCATCTGGTTACGGAGCCAGTTTATGCTATTTATTACTGAAGGGATTAGCTGTCCTAATTCCCCCTTCTCTGGTTTCAGGGAGAGTTCAAAAGAAAGAATGTTTTGCCAAAAAGAACAGGTAGCATGCAGGAGAAAACTCAACTGCAACCATTTTTCCCCCAGTCTCGTTTATATCTCTCGTTTGAGTTAAGATATGCAGATATTTTAGCCATCTCGGCTAAATTTGAGACTTTCAATGTCCATTCTTGAATTGTAGGCAAATCTTCATATATATATATATCTTCAGGTGGCATGCAGGAGAAAACTCAACTGCAACCAAAGAACATTATAAGAAATCCTCAACTTAAGATCAACGTTTATGTTGGTAAGTGAGAAATGTCTTAAGTGAGTTTTGCCCATTTTATAACCTTCCTTCCCACGGTTGTTAAGTGAATCACTGCGGTTCTTAAATTAGTGACACGGTTGTTAAGCCAATCTGGTTTCCCCCTTGACTTTGCTCATCAGAAGGCTGACAAAAAGAATAGCAATAGCGGTTAGACTTATATACTGCTTCATAGGGCTTTCAGCCCTCTCTAAGCGGTTTACAGAGTCAGCATATCACCCCCAACAACAATCCGGGTCCTCATTTCACCCACCTTGGAAGGATGGAAGGCTGAGTCAACCCTGAGCCGGTGAGATTTGAACAGCCGAGCTGCAGAACTGCAGTCAGCTGAAGTGGCCTGCAGTGCTGCATTTAACCACTGCGCCACCTCGGCTCTGTCAACATCCTCCCTCCCTCCCTTTTCCTCTTTTTCCTTCCCTCTTCATTCTCCTTTCTTCTTCCTTCCCCTCTTTCCTTTCTTTTTTCTTTTTTTCTTTCCTCTGTCCCTTTCTCCTTTCCTGTCCCTTCAGGGATACTCAGATGGAGAAACATTTCTCCTTTTGTTTTTGTTTTACTTTCAGTTGGTTTTGCTAGCCCTCTGCCAGGGAAAAAGGGAGCTGGGGAGGGGAGCCACATGCAGCCCCCCCCCCCCCCGAGCTCCATTTTCACTGACAGAGGGTTGCTGGAGACCATCACGATCAAAAATGGAGCCTGGGAGGACTCCATGCTGGCAGAGGCAACCCTGGCTGGTTTCCAGGGAAGCCCCGAGGGACAGATCTAAGTCTCCCACAGGCCTCATCCAGGTGGTGGGCCTTGAGTTTGACACCCGTGATTGACAAGGAATGATTGAAAGACCTCGTCACGTTAAGCTTGCAGAAGAGAAGGTCGAAAGGGGACACCAAACCTCTCTTCAGATATCTGATGGGCTGTCACGTTGTTGAGGACTTATCTCACTTGCTCCAGAGGGTGAGACCAGAACTAATGGGATGAACCTTCAAGGATGTGGATGGAGATAAGACCTATCTTAGCAGGAAGGATTGTCAATCAGTTGAATAAGTTACTCTCTGGAGTGGCTTTTTCTCTTCACTGGAGGCTTTCAAATAGTCATTTATCAGGTGGGGTTTTTTTTGGTGGGAGGTGGAAGAGTCCTTCAAAGAACATTTCTCCTTTCACCTTTCAGATCGAATCTGTTCACTCCAGAAAGTCTGGAGCAATTCTCTAAAATGGCCAAGTTCTCTGTTGTAAAACAACAACACAAAATATCGTATCTCAAGTTTGTTTGTGAAGTCCTCAGTGTTTTCTGGGCTTGGTAGTTTCCGTACAGACATTTCATCCCCCAACTTGGTAATATCATCAGTCTGAGTCAGTGTGGGGTTTGTTACCTATTTATATATGGCTGTGTGCCTTACCAGTTTTCAGATTCAGATTCAGATTTAATTTATTTGTATGCCGCCCTTCTCCGGGAGGGACTCAGGGCGGTGAACAACTCAAAAGGGGAAAGGGGATACAAACACAATACATATAATTAAAATACACAAGAGTCATACGGCCATACAAGTCGAGAGGGGAGGGGAACTCATCAACCCCAGGCCTGCCGGCACAGCCAGGTTTTGACGGCTTTTCGGAAGGCCTGGAGAGAGGTGAGGGTCCGAATCTCTGCGGGGAGCTCGTTCCACAGAGCCGGAGCTGCCACAGAGAAGGCCCTCCCCCGGGTGGTAGCCAGATGGCATTGGCTGGTAGACGGAACCCGGAGGAGGCCGAACCTGTGCGATCTAACGGGTCTATGGCAGGTAATTGGCAGCAGGCGGTCTCTCAAGTACCCAGATCCAATACCATGAAGGGCTTTATAAGTTACGACTAGCACTTTGAAGCGTATCCGGAGACTGATCGGTAACCAGTGCAGCTCGCGGAGGATAGGTGTAATTGATGGGCTGTGGTTTCTGACAGTATTTTGATTTGTCTGTTTGCTTATTGGAAGTGAACACGCAAAAGTGAAAATTATTCTGCTCTTTGAATGAGCTTTTCGGACGTATTTAGCCCACAAATTAGCACAATTTATAGTATTTGTATTCAAACAGAAGATCCTTTTGGCCCATTCATAATTTACTTGCAATCACGGTGGGAAAATATGGGCGGTGGGGGAAATATCATTTTTTTTCTTTTTTTAAAAAAAAATGACTGTAGAAATATGTTTCTCACTATTCTTAGATTTGTCAAAAAAAAAAAACATTGTTTGCAAGAGCTCCCTTCTTAGATTAATATGCTTGTGCCTGCGAGCAGGATAGATTAATTTAATTCAATCGGTGGTTCCGTAAATTAGTATATAACAATGTGCAGCAGGTACTTAATTTGATTGATTATTTAATTTGTCTCTTTTAATAAATAATAATTGCACACCGCACACCTTACAAGATGGGATTGCGTACGTGAGCATTTCCTAAAGCAGTGCATTCCCAGATATCATTATTATTGCTTAATATGTGGCCTGTTTTTTTTTTATAAGGAACACAAAATAATATGCTTCGGTAAATTGTTCTGGTTTACGAAACAACAACATTGATTTCCATTGATAGCTTCTCCCTGTGAATCCATATTTTTGTTTCATCCAACAAAATCATTGAAAAAAAAAGTTCAGAGGATAATTTAGGATACAGCTGGCCCCAAGGATGCCTTTAAACTTCACCAAACATGACAGACAGCGAAGGAAATCAGGACATCCGGAAGAAAGTGAAGACGGTGTTTTCATCCATGGGTTCAGAACCCTATCTGGGTTTTTGTAAGCATCATACACACACACACACACACACACACACACACACACACACACACACACACAACCCAGGGGTGAAATCCAGCAGGTTCTGACAGGTTCTGGAGAACCAGTAGTGGAAATTTTAAGTAGTTTGGAGAACCGGCAAATACCATCTCTGGCTGACCCCAGAGTGGGGAGGAAATGGGGATCCTGCCACGCACACCAAGCCACATGATGTCCACCAAGCCATGGCCGCAGAAAAAATTGAATTTCACCACTTTACACAATGTATTGTTATGGTGTAGGCACAAGTTGAGTTTTTTTTCTCCTGCAGATGCCCATGGAAAGGAGAAATTCTTCAACAGTTTCTCACAGGCTGGAAGCCCCTTAGTGGTGGCAGTAGAAGCAGGGCTGGGCTGCTGGGGGCTCCCAGGGGTTCGGGAGACCCTCTAGATAAGATTCTGTGCAGTTTGGAGAACCCCCGAATCTCCTAATATTTTAAAGCAAATTCTCTTTTATTAAGCAGTGGAAGTAGAAAAACCCGCCATCCTGGGCCCAATGTTTGGGAAGCCAGGCTCTGCCTGTCACAAGACAAAGGGTGAGTGATGGAGGAGTGACACCTCCTTAAATAAACATTGGTCCAGCTGGCCTGGCTGGTGGCACCTCGTAAGGGCCCCTTTCCAGGGTTACAGGAGGAGACGGTCAAGGGTTTTGGAGGCGGAAGAGGGCTCTACGCCCCAACGGCAGATAAAATGGCAGAACCATCTTCTAGGAGAAGGGAAACTCCAATTACAAACCTCCACTGCCTTGTGGCTCTGTCAACTACTGGAAAAGGCTTCCGGAGTCAACCTCCAGGCAAAATCCAGAGCCAGAGTCCTGGAAGCAGTTCGTGACTGTGTACAACCACTTTCTGGTAACTCCTGTGATGCAGCTGGAACCCATTGTATCGGCTCTGCAGTTCCATTGGACTATTCCAGTGACGTGGAGAGGGGGGATCTGCTGCTTGGGTAACAGCCTATCCTCCATATCAATCTCCCCAGGCCTCGTGCTCTGCAGAGGACACGCCAGCCTTACCTCTTCCCAGACCACGATACCATCGTCTTTTGAGACTGAAGGATGCCAATGCAGACAGTAGAAAAAGATGCCTGCCTCGATCCAACCAACCAACCCTACCTTAGATGACCTCAAAGGTCTTGAGGTTGCCTGCCAAAGTTTCATTAGAGCGGCTGGGCACCATAACTGAGACTCCCCAAATGTAGCTGGAGACCTTTGGCCCTTCCAAGGAAGGAGAGCCAAGGACGTCTACTAAAAAGTCACTAAGCCACCACCCTCCTTTAATCTTCCAAATAAAAAAAGGAAACTCAGCTTCCAACGCCATCTGCTCACGGCCGTTTTGAAACAAGTGTCGCTTATGTTCTTTTTCTCAAAGTCAACGCCATGCCAAAGGGGGAAAAAAAACACATAGCAGGGGCTGTAAAAAGGACAATAACATATAACGGCCACTGCCGTGAGTGGCTCGAAAAACCATCACGGCCAACTGAGGGGAGTCCGGCAATTTGGCTGGACGAGCCTTCCACTCCGTCTTCACCCAATTGCTCATTTCCTAGGCAATTTCCTTTCTTTAAAAAAAAAACTTTGGTTAATTTTTTTCCCTTCAGGCGCACGGAATGGTGGCAGACAGCGCATATGGTCTGAATGCACGCAATCTGTTGGTATCACTATGCAGCCAGCTTGGCTATGACTTGTGGGCTTTTTTTTAAAGTTTCATTGTCTAAAAGTGGATGCACACAAGTCATAAACACCTCTTGACAAGAGGGTTTTTTTTTTAAAATAAAAATAAAACAGCAACAAAGAGCAGAGGAAAGGCACAATCTGTCCCAGACAACTGGTGTTACACATTGCTAAGTCGATGCTAAGAGTTGCTCCGTGTTTATAGGGCTTCTGTCTATCATTGAGGGAAATGGTTCTCCAAGTCATACAGTTCTCTCCCCCCCCTCCCCTCCCACTTTCTCCTTGCCTCTCCTCTCCAGCCAGATTCTGTTCTGTTCTGTTCTACTCTAGCAATAGCAATAGCAGTTAGACTTATATACCGCTTCATAGGGCTTTCAGCCCTCTCTAAGCGGTTTACAGAATCAGCATATTGCCCCCAACAACAATCTGGGTTCTCATTTTACCCACCTCGGAAGGATGGAAGGCTGAGTCAACCCTGAGCCGGTGAGATTTGAACTGCAGAACTGCAGTCAGCTGAAGTAGCCTGCAGTGCTGCATTTAACCACTGCGCCACCTTGGCTCTAGTCTAGTCTAGTCTAGTCTACTCTAGTCTACTCTACTCTACTCTACTCTACTCTACTCTACGCCATGCCACTCTTTACTTTCTTATTCTATTCTATTCTATTCCATTCCATTCTATTCTATTCTATTCTATTCTATTCTACAGTGTCCCCTCCCCTCCCCACTCCCCTCTGCTCCCCTCTCCTGCCCTCTTTTCCCTCCCCACCCCTCCCTTCTGCCTTTAAATCAGACTCGGCTCCTGTTGATTTATAATATCATCCATTTTTCTACTCTCTACTTTTGGGATTTATTTTGATTTCCCAAGGTCGCCTACAGCCATTTCTCCCAGACCAGCTTAGCTAGCTTTTAAGAACAACAGAAAATGTTTTGTGTTTGTTGTGTGCATGAAGCTATCCCTGACCACACCAAATCTTTTGTTCTCCCCCCCACCCCGTAAAAGTAGCAGAGCTAAAATCTTTTCCCAGAAATTAACTCCCACTGCAACCCAAATTACAGTGCTGTAAATTCATCTATATCTTTTCCACAAGGTGTGTGTGTGTTTGTGTGTGTGTGTGTGTGTGTAACTTTAGAGCAGTGTTTCTCAACCTTGGCAACTTGAAGATGTCTGGACCTCAACTCCCAGAATTCCCCAGCCAGCGTTCGCTGGCTGGGGAATTCTGGGAGTTGAAGTCCAGACATCTTCAAGTTGCCAAGGTTGAGAAACACTGCTTTAGAGAGCCGAGGTGGTGCAGTAGTTAGAGTGCAGCACTGCAGGCTACTTCAGCTGACTGCAGTTCTGCAGTTCGGCTGTTCAAATCTCACCGGCTCAGGGTTGACTCAGCCTTCCATCCTTCCGAGGTGGGTAAAATGAGGACCCGGATTGTTGTTGGGGGCGATATGCTGACTCTGTAAACCGCTTAGAGAGGGCTGAAAGCCCTATGAAGCGGTATATAAGTCTAACTGCTATTGCTATTGCTATTTGCAGCACCTTGAGCAATTTCAACCAAACTTGGTACACAGATGACTTACCCTCTGGAAACAAGGGTTGGGGGGTAAGACACCCCTGGCTTGTGTGTTCGTGTGTGTGTGTTCCAGCATAACTCTGGAATGCCTGGCCCATAAGGAGAGCGAGTGAGGTTTCCCAGAAGGGCAATTGTTTGTGATGTCAGCTTCCTCTGGAAAGCCAGCCAAGACATTCACCCTCCAGTGGACCAATGGGGAAGCACCTGAGGGATTTGGGGCAAAGTGCCAAGATCGTAGACGGGGCAGGAAGGAGCAGCGCATGGGAGGGGAAGGGAGAGGGCAGGGATGATGGACATGGGAGTAGGGGGAAGAAAGGCTCCACTCAATGGCTCCCTGCCAGGCAAATGCTTTGACATTTCTAAATATACAGGCAATGTCAGATTATATATATAAAATCTCCAATTCGAAAACCTCTGGAATCCTCACCTCTTCACTGCAGTTTTTCTCCCTCTGGATCGATGTTTTGAAGTCGCTTAAATAAAATATGTCTTGCGCCGGGCTGTGTTGTACATCAAAATCCTCTCAACAACCTTAAAAGAAGTTTTGACCCATAGCTATAAAATTCAGTTCTTGAGAGAACCTACTTTAAACCTGCTAAGGCCAAAAAAATAAATAAAAAAGATATTCTTTTTTTATTGATTTATAACGTGGTGTGACTCTCAGCCTGAATTCTTCCCTTCCCTTTCCCCTTGATATTTTATGGATTAAAATACCGCATTTACATTTCTACAACACATTTACAACGTTTGCTCTTGCTGTCTCTCTGGAGAGGACTAATTTATTTATATATGTAGTTACCGAGCTTTCTCTCTCTCTCTCTTTCTAATAAGAGTTGTGCAGAAACAGCATATTTCCTTCGGAGTACGCATATATATATATACCCCTAACGTAATATCATCTAAAGCCAAGGTAAATAACAGAGCAACATGGCAATAACTCAATCATATCTATTGATTTCGGCTGAAGGAGGATAAGAAATGCAAGACCAAGATAAAATGGAATTTAGATTTGGTGCTTCTGTCCAAGGACAGGCGTTCCCAAACATGGACAGTAGGAGAAGATTATTCGGAATAAACATAAAATGTATTTTTTTTTAAAGTCGCAGAGGTAAAGGAGAGAACATTTGGGGAGTGAGTGTGGGGGCTGTATCGTTTCAAAAATCATTCTTGCGACGGTGGGCTCTCTCGCCATTTGTGGTGACCCTGAATGAAGCTGCTTCGAAATTCATTGCAATGAGAAACGATATAAAAACATTGCGATAAATAAAGGAGGAGCGTCGCAGCTTCTAAACCACACCAGTTACTATGAGTAGTATTAATCCGTGTTCTATCTCAAGTGTAATCTCCCACTATAGCTTTCAAAAACAGAGAAGCATGGTCTCTGTTAAAGGGCCTTCTAATGGCCAGGATCAAACGATTCTTCTCACTTCCACCTTAACCACCTTTATATATAGCGGTGGATCAGTGGATAAGACGCTGAGCTTGTTGATGAGAAAGGTCGGCAGTTCGGCGGTTCGAATCCCAAGCGCCGCGTAACGGAGTGAGCTTCCGTGACTTGTCCCAGCTTCTGCCAACCTAGCAGTTGGAAAGCAGGTAAAAAATGCAAGTAGAAAAATAGGGACCACCTTTGGTGGGAAGGGAAGAGTGTTCCATGCGCCTTCGGCATTGAGTCATACCGGCCACATGACCACGGAGATGTCTTCGGACAGCGCTGACTCTTTGGCTTTGAAACGGAGATGAGCACTGCCCTCTAGAGTCGGGAACAATCAAACATATGTGTAGGGGGAACATATTTAGTTTAGTTTAGTTTATTAGATTTATATGCATGCATGTATATATGTATGTATGTATGCATATATATATATGTATATGAATATATTTGTGTGTGTATGCATATGCATGCATAAATGTATGTATATGTATGTATAAGACATGTGCGCATGCACACAAACACACACACAATGTCCCTTTTGGGGTAACTTGGAGGTCAAGAGGACTCCAGAGCTTCCCAGAAGAAGTTGAGAGGTTTGATAGAAGGGATTCTTCATGATCCTGAATGGCTTTTCATTTTGGGAGAGTGACAATCTCATCTAAACTCCAGTGAGATGAGGCTGGCTGGAGGAAGATAATACCGGAGTCATTCTGAATGTCAGTTGCCTTTCTCCTGAGTGAACCTAGCAATTACCCTTGAAACAGCCTCCTCGGTCAGACAGCTGTTTCAATTTCTCACCTGTCAACCATCTTCACTCCCTATCTGGCCCAGGCAGAGAAGGACAGAAAGCTTGACTGTGCGCATAAAGAGCTCGGCTAGATCAGATCATGGGCCTAACGCCACCCGTTCCAATTGCCTGGCCGAGAGATCAGCAATCTGATGTCTGACAATATTTACCCAACATTTAGGAAGAAGCACAGAGATGGAGGTTCTTTAGAGATCACCAAGCCCAACCTACTAATTATATACATGTAATGACATACAGTATTGTAGATAAATGATAGATGATAGGCGATAGACAATAGACGATGGATGATGGATGGATGGATGGATGGATGGATGGATGGATAGATGATAGGTGATAGGCGATAGGTGATAGGCGATGGATGGATGGATAGATAGATAGATAGATGATAGAGGATAGGTGATAGGTGATAGGTGATAGGCGATAGGCGATGGATGGATGGATAGATAGATGGTAGATGGTAGATGGATGGATAGATGGATAGATCATAGATCATAGATCATCGGTGGCTAGATAATTGATAGATTGATAGGATAGATAGATAGATAGATATGAAAGAGAAAGATGATAGATAGATGATAGATTATTTGTGTTTGTGTGTGTGTGTGTGTGTGTGTGTGTGTGTGTGTGTGTGTGTGTGTGGGTAGGCAGGCAGGCAGACAGACATATGTTAGGTGTGTGGGTGGGTGGATGGATGGATAGATAGACTGATGATAGATAGATAGAGATAGATAGATGATAGATAGATAGATAGATAGATAGATAGATAGATAGATAGATAGATAGATAGATAGATAGATAGATAGATAGATAGGCAGATAAGGTTTTTAACTGTACACCACCCACAGTCACCCTGAACATTAGATGGGCAGTATCCAAATATGATGAATAAATCAATAAAAATATTAATGCCAAACTCAGATCCCTAATGAGAAAGAAAGAAAGAAAGAGTTAAAGATGCTTATGCAATGTTTTACGTTTGAGTAAGACTGAGTTGTTCAGGTGGCATTCATTAATGTTCTTGTGCTGACGGAGACGTTTTGCTACTCTCGCTCTCTTTCCTTTCCTTTCACTTCTTGCTCCTTTTCCTAAAGTCTCCAAAAATCCAGTCCTTGAATTGCTGGTCGGGCGATGAAGAAGCTTCTCTCTCCGTTCACGTGGAGGCAAAGGCAGAGCCCTGATCTGCAATTTGGTTCACCCCTCAAATTTCTTAGCATTCAGGAGAGTTTGGAAAGTGGCTGCCTTCCACTGAAGGACAGGAAGAATTTAATTGCAAGCTGCAGCAATTTGGAGAAATGGTTGGGATTGGATTTATTGACACAGATTTTATGGATTCGTTTATGGAAGACACCTGGAACCAAATAGCGGAGACCATTTTTGGGACCGCAGCTGTCCAAAAGCCACATCTGAATGTTGGAACCCATTTTTAGGATATTTATGGGTTCTGCATCCCATCAGTAATCTCCCATCTCTGAAATAAGTTGATGGAATGGAGAGAGAGAGAAGAAATGGAGAAGTTGCTTCTTGCCAAAGAACAGTTGAGATGAGAGACACAAGATAACCCTCAGTAGAGATGCTTTAATGGTTCACAACTGTTTCTGGATCCCAATTAAGGAGGTGGAGGAGATGATGGGATTGCCTTCTAGATCTGTCCTTCCTAAATGTTTTGAAGTTCTGATGATAACCCTCAGTAGAGATGCTTTAATGGTTCACAACTGTTTCTGGATCCCAATTAAGGAGGTGGAGGAGATGATGGGATTGCCTTCTAGATCTGTCCTTCCTAAATGTTTAGAAGTTCTGATGATAACCCTCAGTAGAGATGCTTTAATGGTTCACAACTGTTTCTGGATCCCAATTAAGGAGGTGGAGGAGATGATGGGATAGCCTTCTAGATCTGTCCTTCCTAAATGTTTTGAAGTTCTGGTGAACCTACCTTTTCACGAATGAAGACAAATACCAGGTTTTGTCTTCCGAGCTTCCAGACTCGTGCTGGATCCCGTGCTTCAGGGAACTTCTCTCTAGCTCTTGAGTCCGAAAGCTCCACAGATAAAACTTCTGGGCGTGGTGACCAGCTCAGAATGGATCCTACAACATACGTTTCCTCTGGGAAGCACAGGAAGATGTTGTCATCCAAGGACAACAAGCTTCACTCTGGCAAACGGGGGATAAACAGCAGCTGGTGCTAAAAATGTTACTGCCAGCTGATGATGAGACCTGAAGACACTGGATTCAGACTTTGCTGGTGGACTCATCCAGGTGACTCATTCATGCCTGAAATTGGCATTTTACAAACCAGCAGGCTGCTGGGGTAGGGAACACACACCATCACACAATAGTTGTTTTTCTGAACGCTTGCCCAACGTGGGTGTGCATGCAGGGGTGTGTGTGTGTGTGTATCAGCTTAAAAGACAGAAAGGCCGGGAGGGAAGGAATGTATGCGGAGTCCGTGTTTGAAGAGCTAGGCTCATTTTTTTGTCAACAATTTAAGCAAACCTATTGAATGACGTCAACGGTTTTTAATCACACCCTTCACTGAAACTTAGCCATATAGAAAACGCTTCCCAATAGATTTCGCTTCTGGGGCTAAGTGGCCGCACAAAAGCTCATTTTAATGACAGAGACTTCTGGAGCAAATATTATTGTGCCGTGAATTGACGATGAAGGAATAATGCTAGTTGAAACAATGCCTTGGTATCATTGAATTGATTGTTTCAGATCAATAAGGTTATTGCTCCTGAGTGGCGCGGTGGCCTAAAGGTAGAGCTCTGGCCTCACAATCAGGAGGCTATGAGTTCGGTCCTAGGTAGAGGCAGATATTTCTCTCTCTGGGCACAATGAGAATATATTATCTTATATTAGAGCCAAGGTGGCGCAGTGGTTAAATGCAGCACTGCAGGCTACTGCTAGATCAGCAGTTCAGCGGTTCAAATCTCACCGGCTCAGGGTTGACTCAGCCTTCCATCCTTCCGAGGTGGGTAAAATGAGGACCCAGATTGTTGGGGGCAATATGCTGACTCTCTGTAAACCACTTAGAGAGGGCTGAAAGCCCTATGAAGCGGTATATAAGTCTACTGCTATTGCTATTGCTATCTGCTGAAGAAAACTCCGCTCTGGTGTCAGGAAGGGCATCTGGCCATTAAAACTCTCAGCCCCATTCACTTGTCTAGACTCCACCCCGTGAGGGATTATGGGGTCGTTAAAAGGTGAGGAATAAAGTTATAGCTCCTGGATTTCACAGCAGCTGTTCTCTGAAGTTTGGCACGATGCTTTATGAATCAAATCTTCTACTTCATGATCACATGGTTTACATTCAGATGCTTGGCAACTGACTCACATTTATGACGGTTGCAGTGCCCCAGGGTCACATGATTCCCCTTTTTGCGACCTTCTGACAAGCAAAGTCAATCGGGATGCCACATTCACTCAACAACCCTGCTACCAATTTAAGAACTTCAGTGATTCACTTAACAACGGTGGCAAGAAAAAGTCATAAAAATGCAGCAAAACTTAACAACATCCTCGCTTAGCAACATAAATTGTGGCCGTATGTTGGGGACCGCCTGTAATGAATTTGAGAGCCTCCTTGTATAATGATGTTTCTGAACAACGTGGTATCTTGTGGTAGGTCTTATTCCTGGCATGGTTTGTGCAACCTTTTGGGAGAGACCTGTGGCCACTTACCTGTTCCATAAATATTGAACAGGTTCAAAGTTCGCATTTATGATCTATGAAGGATGCTGCAGAAGCAGCTCTTTGGGAACTGGTACATTTATAAAACTATCATTTTATTCACCTTATCTTGGATGCCCAGAAAATGCCAAGATGAGTGCCAACCCAGCTCCTTGCATTTTGTAGCCTTGTGTCGAATCGTACCGCACCAATGATTTTTACACTTACGGGGGGGAATGTAGAAAGGGAGGATTAACTGACCAAAGAGAAATTATTCAGCTCGCCAAAGCGGAGTCAAGTCAGACAGTCAGCAAAATGTAGGGAGCCTGTCTTCAAAGCGATAAAGATTCTGACTTCAGACAAGGATCCGCCATCGAGAGTCTTCTGATTTTATCCCCGTGAATTTTCTCCAAGCTGGTAAACGGAATCCAACCCTCCTCCTGTCCCAATCCATTTTTTTTTTTAGGATGAGAGAATGTGATTTGTTTGAACCTTCAACTAGATGACAAACGGAAAGCGTTCTCTGTGGCGCAAGGTTTAATAGCTGGCTTTAGGTCTTCCAGTATATGCCAACAGCGTCCATCATTTTTAATTGGGGATAATTATACTCATCCATATTTTCCTGTGAACGATGGCGCTCTGAGCTGTGTGCACACTTTCAATGGACAACCAGGGTCAAACTAATTTGCAGTCCAACAGTCTTCATTTGCCTCTTTCCAAAATTTGAGGTGGTTTATGGTTTATGGTTTATTAAACTTGCATGCCGCCCTATTCCCAGGGGGACTCAGGGTGGCTAACAAAACCAAATAGGGAAAGGGGGAGTACAAAAAGATAAGAAGACAAAACAAATTCAAACAACAAATTAGAAACTCATCAACAGCTGCAACCATTCGAGTGGGGCTGGGAACTCATCAGCCCCAGGCCTGCCGGAACAGCCAGGTCTTAACGGCTTTGCGGAAAGCCTGAAGGGTGGTGAAATCCTTAGGTCTTTAGGATGATGGGCAGATGAATCAAGAGGTTGAGGTCCCTCTGTGAATTTCACCCAAGTTTCCCAACATGAAAAGCTATGTCTTAGAGCTGGCACCTTAGTCTTGAGTAGTGCAGTTGTTGTTGATGTTCAATTGCCAAGTTGTGTCTGGCTTTCCATGACTGCCCGGGCCCGTATCCTTCACTCTCTCCCAGAGTTTGCTCAAATTCATGTTCATTGCGTTGACTGAACTATCTGATCATTTGCACTAAAGACAAATTCCTTGTGTGTCCAATCACACTTGACCAATAAAGAATTCTTATTCTTATTCTATTCCATTCCATTCTAATTCCATTCTAATTCCATTCCATTCTATTCTATTCCATTCCACTCCACTCCACTCCACTCCACTCCATTCTAATTCCATTCCGTTCCGTTCTATTCTATTCTATTCTATTCTATTCTATTCTATTCCATTCCACTCCACTCCATTCTATTCTATTTCATCTTCTACAGTCCCCTTCTCCTTTCGCCTTCAATCTTTCCCAACATCAGGGTCTCTTCCAACATCCCCTCTTCTCATTTGTTGGCCAAGAGTAGCTATAATTAAACATAAGGTTCACATGAGCAGCAATACTAATTCCTAAGAAGGACAATGCAATGCAAAGAACGTGTGAATCAAGCGAACCAACAAGCAAAAGAGAAATGTTGTTGGTACATGTTGTCTACATCCACACCTTCCTCGCGCACATAGACCCCTGAGGTGAGTCTCATTGGGCATTTAATCTGTATATCAGCAGATTGCTTGGGGCCCTGCAACAGAGGTTCCTGATCTGATCCTCACCAAATAAACCAGCAACGTCTACACTCTTTGTTCTTCCCTTCTGATCACCTTGTGTCACTTTATTCCATAGCTTCCATTGTGTGTGTGTGTGTGTATTTCTTTCAACAAAAGGATCTTTCCCTGCTTCTCTTGCACAGGCGACAAGGACAAGCATAGGAGGATCTGCCCAGATTTTGGTGCTAAAGTTTAGCTTTTGAAAAGGAATATATTACACTTTTTATAGCTGCTGTCAACAGTGATCAGTAGTGGAGAACAACTAGATAGATAATAAAGATAGAAGTGTGTGTGTGAGAGAGAGAGAGAGAGAGGGAGAGAGAGAGATGATAGATGTTTAGATATTAGATGATAGAATAGAATAGAATAGAATAGAATAGAATAGAATTTCAGAGTTGGCAGGGGACCTTGGAAGTCTTCTAATCCAACCCCCTGCTTAGGCAGGAAACCCTACACCACTTCAGACAAATGGTTATCCAACATGATAGATGACAGATGGATAGATGACGGATAGATGGATAGATGGATAGACAGGCTGGTGGATGGACGATGGGTGGTGGATGGATGATAGATAGATAGATAGATAGATAGATAGATAGATAGATAGATAGATAGATAGATAGATAGATAGATAGATATGATAGATGAAAGATAGATAGATAGATGATAGATAGATAGATGATAGATAGATAAATAGATAGATAGATAGATGATAGATAGATAGATAGATGATGGATGGATGGATGGATGGATGGATAGATAGATAGATAGATAGAAAGAAGATGGATAGACAGACAGACATGAAAGATAGATGATAAATAAATATATATATTTATGTGTGTGTGTGTGTGAGAGAGAGAGATGATAGGTAGATAGATAGATAGATAGATAGATAGATAGATAGATAGATAGATAGATAGATAGATAGATAGATAGATAGATAGATAGATGAAAGAAAGAAAGAAAGAAAGAAAGAAAGAAAGAAAGAAAGAAAGAAAGAAAGAAAGAACAATCTGACCTAAGATGGAGTGGTAGAAAAATAATAATAAAAACAGCTTCAGAACTTTTTTTTGCCAGGGAGGACGTCCCATTAAAAAAAGGCAGTTCATTTAAGTAAAGAATCCGGGCTAAACTGGCAAGCTTGCTTTTTTAGGAGGGGGGGGAAGCATGCGATGCAGTTCCTTTTTATATCCCAACATAATCAGAGATCTTGATGTTCGCTGGGAATAATTGCACGTTGCCAAAGGCCCCAGGTGTGGCTGTGCACATATGGAGGAGCTTCCCCTCTTCCCTTTGCTGTGAGGATGAGCTTCACAGAGACATCTGGCTGGTTGCTATGGGAAACTGAATGCAGGACCAGATGGATGGTTGCTGCCACCCACCAAGGAATGGTTAGTGGTCTTGTGAAGCATGTTTAATGTGTCAGGGATGTTCAAGGGTCCCTAGATTTGGCAACTTTAAGACTTGTGGACTTCAACTCCCAGAATTCATGGCTGGCTGGAGAAATCTGGGAGTTGAAGTCCACAAGTCTTAAAGTTGCCAAGTTTGAAGACCTCTGATTTACAGCTTCCATCTTGATGTTTGCAGTTTTGATTGGGAAATCACTCATGGCTGCAGAGAATTCACAACGGGAATCCGCTTTCTTGCAAAGGTTAAAGTAAATATTTTGAAAAGCGTCACACCTGGTTTAAAAAAAGAGAGTCCATGGTAGAATCACCACTTGTTTTTCTCTAGTCTAAAAATCGTGTGGCTGGGTGTTTTTTTTTAAAGTCTCTAAAGATAATCCAATCTAGACAGAGAAACTTTTAAGAATGTTTGAATTTCAGTTCCGCTGAGATACAGCACCTATGGAATTTCTTTATATTTCGTCCGGATTCCAATGGCTCTTCTAAAATAAATACCAGTTCATCCGCAAATGCTTTTAATTTATATTTTTCCCCCTTTTATTTCCAGGTCTTTTATCTCTGGATCTTGTCTTATGATCCTATTTAGTACTTCCAAGTGTTAAATGCTCCTCCCCATTCACTATTACTTTTGCCATTTGTTTAGGGATGCAGTGGCTCAGTGGCTAAGAGGCTGAACTTGTCAATCAGAAAGGTTAGCAGTTTGGCGGTTCGAATCCTGAGCACCGCATAATGGAGTGAGCTCCCGTGACTTGTCCCAGCTTCTGCCAACCTAACAATTTGAAAGCACGTAAAAAATGCAAGTAGAAAAATAGAAACCACCTTTGGTGGGAAGGGAACAGTGTTCCATGCGCCTTTGGCGTTGAGTCATGCCAGCCACATGACCACGGAGACGTCTTTGGACAGAGCTGGCTCTTCGGCTCTTGAAACGGAGATGAGCACCGCCCCCTAGAGTCGGGAATGACTAGCACAGATGTGCGAGGGGAACCTTTACCTTTTAGAATACGTAGTCATAATCATATTCATAAACTTTTCACCACAAAAGTTTTTTAAACAAAAAGAAACTTTTAAGAACTTTTGAATTTCAGCTCCATTTAGACACAGCACCTCCCTCTTGGTGGAAGTTCCCATTCTCACGTCCAAAACACGCACAAAAAATGAAATTTATGTCTTTATATTTTAAATTGGCTTTCTCCTACTTGTGCTGCACGAGAATCCCAGAGAGCTAACCAAATGCAAGCGGTTTTATTGATTGCATCTTGCCTTGAAATCTATTAATATAAAGTGAATTTAGAGAGATACAGCTCTCCAAAAGCCTTAGGTTATCATATTTATTTTTACTGCAGCCTGAACTCTTAAAGAGGGTTAGGATCTATTTAGAAACAGACCTTGCAATGTGTAACCAGTTCAATGCCCTGGAAAGATTTCTTCAAAGCAAAACTTTCCCCTGAAGATTAATGATTCGTTTTTCCAGGTTAGAGTAGGCTGCCTTTTTCTAGCAACTTATAATAACATGATAGATAGTAGATTAACAGAGATGGAAGGGACCTTGGAGATCTTCTAGTCAACTCCCTGCTCAAGCAAGAGACCCTCTACCATTTCAGACAAATGGCTGCCCAGACTCTTCTTGAAAACCTCCAGTGATGGAACACCAACAACTTCTGGAGGCAAGTCGTTCCGCAGGTAATTGTTCTCCCTGTCAGGAAATGTCTCCCTAGTTCTTAGTTTCACCCAAATTTTGGCCGTTGGGATCTTGTGACAGTAGTTGTCCGTAGTGCGAGGATGAGTTGTAAGTCCCTTTTTTCACTCCCTTCTAGCACTGATGATGTAGTGAAATCTCTGCAAGAAAACAAGCCAGCTCAGAAAGCACTAAGAACCTCACAGTCGTCGTTCTCCTCCTCCTTCCTCCTCCTCCTCCTCCTCCTCCTCCTCCTCCTCCTCTCCTCCTCCTCTCCTCCTCCTCCTCCTCCTCCTCCCTTCCTACCTTCTAGCACTGATGATGCTACCTAGTTTGGGTAATGAAACGTCTGCAAGAAAACAAGCCAGCTCTCTTGGAACTCCTAGGCAAATGGTTATAATTCAAGGACTCACCTGTACAACCGGAGAACCATCGGCTTCATTTTATCGGAGTGCCTGGAGACCGAATACTCCACTTCCCTTCTTCATCCCACGTGAGTCTCAGCCCGCAAACCCCCCGATCCGTTAAGTGACATCTTCTAAGGCAGAACTAATTAAGTTTCTGTCTCGGAGACAGCTCTTAAAACGCCTTTGCGCTAAGAACAAGCCTTCCCCTCGTCTGATACCAGATAAAGACCTTCTGCAGTCTAATTTGTTTAGCCCGTCGCTTGTCAGAGGAGAGGAGAGTTATCTTGATTGCAATCGCCAATAAGGAGTCAAGGCGCCGGTTGCAGCTCCTTACAGTCATTATCGAAATAAAAGTTTTAATGGTGGGACACTTTCACTAGGAGCCAAGCTCATGTTTCCAGGAAGTTAATCAGAAGAAGATAAAGCGGTCAAGGCACCAGGCTAGAAACCAGGAGATGGTGAGTTCCATCTTAGGCACAAAAGCTGACTGGCTTACTTTGGGCCAATCACTAGGAGATGGAGAGTTCTAGTTTCATCAGGCATGGAAAGCTGACTGGGTGACTTTGGGCCAATCACCAGGAGATGGTGAGTTCTAGTTCCATCTTAGGCACGAAAGCTGACTGGGTTACTTTGGGCCGATCACTAGGAGATGGAGAGTTCTAGTTTCATCAGGCATGGAAAGCTGACTGGGTGACTTTGGGCCAATCACTAGGAGATGGAGAGTTCTAGTTTCATCAGGCATAGAAAACTGACTGGATGACTTTGGGCCAATCACCAGGAGATGGAGAGTTCTAGTTCCATCTTAGGCACGAAAGCTGACTGGGTTACTTTGGGCCAATCACTAGGAGATGGAGAGTTCTAGTTTCATCAGGCATGGAAAGCTGACTGGGTGACTTTGGGCCAATCACCAGGAGATGGAGAGTTCTAGTTCCATCTTAGGCACAAAAGCTGACTGGCTTACTTTGAGCCAATCGCTAGGAGATGGAGAGTTCTAGTTTCATCAGGCATGGAAAGCTGACTGGGTGACTTTGGGCCAATCACCAGGAGATGGTGAGTTCTAATTTCATCTTAGCCATGAAAGCCAGCTGGGTGACATTATACCAGTCCCTCTCTCTCACTCCAACCCACCTCGCAGGGTTGTTTTTGTAGGGAAAATAGGAGGAGGAAGGAGTATTAGGCTGCCCATCACATTGCGATACTTATAAAGCAACCAAGGTGGGATAAAATCTAATAAACTCACAAATGAGCAGCTGATGGTGTCCAAATACTGTCTAATCATATCAGGGCTTTTTACTATTCTCATTATCAGCTGGCTTTTTAAAATTCAATATAACCAGTTAGCCAAATGTTATTTGCTAGGAGTTTCCAAGCTATCATTGCTGAATATAATCCACGATTGGCCAAGATCAGACATGCCTTCATCTAGCTGTATGAAAGATATTGAACCGAGATAGCAGATGTCCCCAAGGTGCTTTTTCAAAAGGCAACAGGACTTACTTTATTTTTGCTTGAAGAACTTTTCTCTTCTCATCCAAGTTCTGAAGAAGCTTCTTGGATGAGAAGTGAAACGTCTTCGAGGAAAAACCAAGAAAGTCTAGTTGCCTTTTGAGAGACCACCTTTGGGGGAACCATGACCTGGATGACTGTGAATCTCCATGAACGTTTGCGATATCAGTTGCTGGATATCAACTCTTAAGACCAACAGCTAATGGAAGACATCAGAGAATAGAATAGAATAACAGAATTGGAAGGGACCTTGGAGGTCTTCTAGTCCAACCCCCTGCTTAGGCAGGAAACCCTACACCACTTCAGACAAAGGGTTATCCAACACCTTCTTAAAAACTTCCAATGTTGGAGCATTTGCAACTTCTGGAGGCAACTTCTGTTCCACTGATTAATTGTTCTGATTGTCAGGAAATTTCTCCTTTGTTCTAAGTTGCTTCTCTCCTTGATGAGTTTCCACCCATTTCATTTCATTTCATTTCATTTTATTATATTTATATTTACCCGTTGCTTCTTGCTTCTTCTCCTTCCCTCAGGTGCTTTGGAGAATAGCTTGACTATTCTCCAAGTTCATACTAGAGGAAGATCAGAAAAAGGAAATAAATCAACCAACCAGTCTGTTTTGATGAAAACATTTCTTCCACCCTGTTCGTCCTGAAGTTATTTGACTCAGTCCTAATTCTTACTTAGTTTTTACACTCAGAAAGAAACTTTAGGCCAATTTCTTTTCTTCTTCTAATGACTTGTTTCTGGGGAGTTAACCGGAAGACAGATCTTCTGGTTTGGCTAAGGTGGCTGAAATGTTAAACCATCTTTCCCATCCTTGTCACTCTATATCGATTGTGGGAACAGCTATCCAGCTCGCTGTATGATGCACTGAGCTGGAATTAGCCCAAATGGCAATGCTAATCCATTCTGATGTTAAAAGTTGTTGGCAGAAGCTTGACTGTTCCCCAGCTGCCTTTCTTTCACCATTTATTATCTGGCATCCACTGAAGCTATTAAATCTCAAGAACCAAGGTCTAAACCTCCCTAACCTCCTGAAAAACCTCCAGTCTATTGCGAGCTCCATGATTTTCTCAATTATTCTTTTTGGGGAAAGGAAGATCATTTAATTTCTAATTAGAATCTTCAGCGAAGTCTAGATGGAGTCTTGTTATCTCCCCAGCCTTCATGGACTCTTAAACATTTGCACTTAATTCACTTTTCTCGGTTTTGTTTTGGTGGATGGTTCTTTAAAAGGATTTGAATAGGGACTCCTCCAATAGGCTTATGTTAATTCTAGCCAGTTTTCCATTTATTTATTTTTTTAAAAAAATACAGATTGGTGTTCATGCAACTATTTTTTTTAAAAATGTTCATCGTTGGTTGAGTTCTACACAAGCAATCATCGAACGCATTAATTTATTGGATATTTTCCCCTCTTCCACTGCAACAAGGTTAAAAAAATATTTAAAACAGTTGACTATTATATATAGTAATTTGATGTTATGAGCAATGCTAGTGGAAATGTTCTGCTAGCATGTTTTAATGACAAGCCATAATGGTCTCCATTAATGCATGGAGAAATAAAAGATAATATTAACATTTATTGGACATAACCATGCACTTTTCTTTCCCTTTATGTCCAAGAAATGTATTAGAAAGGATACCAACTTTTCATGGGTTCCATAACTTACATCTCTAAAATAGGATACCCACCTCTCTATAAAATATCATCCAGTTGAATTGCTATCAAGCCTAGCCCAAGAATAAGAACAATTCATCCAAAGTCCAGTTCTTTATTTGCTTACAACCGATAGACAAAATCTTGCCAGACTAAATCTTTATTAGTCTCAACCCAATGGATATAACTGTGGGAGAAGACATGGAAAAACCTGGGGGTGGAGTTAAAAGAGGAAGCAGCCTAGAATCTCTACGTAGCCACAAGTGAACTAAGTCCAACTTTCTTTGAGTGCTGTTGACCCTTATCTAACTTCATGTAGGAACTGTCCTTAGTTGAGAAGATTCTTAAACATAGCTTTTTAAAGAAATAAACCAGTTTAATTTAAACTTCAGGTGAAGACCTGTTCTTTCATGCCCCAAAATATCCTGGGAGATTTTAGGGAGTGACTATCCTAACTCTCTTCCTCTATCTCCTCTTAGTCCTGGTCTTGCCCTCTTTTCTTGAAATGTGCTCCTTCCTTTCTGGGAATCTGGAGTTTCACACTACCTCCTCCTCTGCAGGCACCATCCCTCACAGTTGGTGTGTCAGGCCTGCAGCCATATTTGCTTGTGGATCTCAAGCCTGCCACACTTTCTATTATTCTACTATGCATTTTCTATTGTGGGAAAATGGGAGGGGGGATTGTACAGAGTTAGATGCTATGTAGCCATAACAAAATTCTTTTTAGAAAGCTAAGGTCATCCTTTGTCTTTGCACCTGACCGGAACTGGATGGGTGGAAGTTGCAAGCATGGCAGTGGATGATTGGACCATGTGATGGACTTGTGGGTGTGGGGAAAAGATCTTAAACTTTCAACAGGAAGCTTTCAGATTCAGGTTTTCCCAGATGGAACAACATGGCTCTCTTAATAAATTGGAACTTTGAGCAATACTTTGCCCTGGACTCTGATTTAATTTTGGATGCTATTTGGAACCCTGACATAGTGCCTTAAAATGTTGCACAGAAATAAAGAAACTCGATTCTCCATTACTATCCCAATGTTTTTTTGTTTTTTTTTTAAAAAGGCGAAGATGAAACATTTCAACTTTGTCCGATGAGAGGAAAGAACTAAATGGCATGGAGTTTGCGACTCTCAAAAAGTTTCTGCTGCTTCGGCTAGAGAAGGCTGTTAAAGGATAAATATATTTGACTTCCAGCCAATGAAAAATTATGCCAAGCTTGCATTTTGCTCTTCCAGTGAAATCCGTAAAGACTTAAAGTGCTTAACTTTATCTGGATTGTTCCAATATTTCATGCTAACTGAAGTACGTAAGGAATGCAGGCAATCCAGGAAGAGAACAGGTGTAGTTTCCCCGCACCTATTTCTGATGGATAGGTACCTAAATTATCATTGAATAAATTGTATAAAAGTAGAGAGGAAATTATGACAGCAACGCCCCCTTCCTCCACATAACAGGGACTCAAACCCAGCCTTCTGTGAGCTGAAGACTCCAAGCTAAAAGACCAATATTTCAAATTTTATCATTTGATTATGAAACTATTCTTCTACCCTATTCATGAGTGAAGTTCAGCTTAGATATGGCACGTTCAAAATAATAATCAGACCTCACCTTGAAGGACATGTCACCCTGAGAGACCTTCCATATTCTTGCTCTACCAACTTTGTGACTCAAGAGAATTTTAAAGGTATGGAAGGAATGAAATCATGATATGGTGATGTCCTGGCAATGCCTTTAATGTGAAGACAACTCAACTTATTGAACCTGTCTTTTTCTTTTTCTTTCTTTCATTTTCTCTTTCCCTTTCTACTTCTTTTTCTTTCTTTCTTTCTTTCTTTCTCTTTCTTTTTCCACTTTTCTTTCTTTCTCTTTCTACTTCTCTCTTTCTCTCTCTCTTTCTTTCTTTTTCTACTCTCTCTTTCTCTCACTCTCTTTCTACTTCTCTTTCTTTCTCTTTCTTTTTCCACTTTTCTTTCTTTTTCTTTCTACTTCTCTCTCTCTCTTTCTTTCTTTTTCTACTCTCTTGCTCTCTTTCTACTTCTCTTTCTTTTTTCGCTCATTCTCTTTCTCTCTCCCCCTCCCCCAATTTCTTCCCTTCTTTTTGAGAGAAGGTTGAGAATGATTTGATCCCTCTCATTTCTGAGTTACAGTTGGCGATTACGCCATCCGTATAATTTTCATTTCTCTTCTCAGATTCCATACATTAGACTCTTCTGCCCAACTGCTAAACTTTATTTTGCATATTAAGCAACAACTAGGAATAGCTTTCATTTAGCCCATTCAGCATCTTTCTTGAGCTGCATAAGTAAAAAAGAAAAAGAAAGAAAACAAGTGAAAAAGCTAACATTTCCAAAATGTAATACACAGAAGGGCTACCTTAAAGTACTGCTGGATACACATCTTATTTCCATGCAGAAATGGAGAAAACTGTATTTGAGACTGAAAACCCAAAAAGAATGAGATTTGCCCCCTCACTAGTTTGAAAGAGCTTCTAATTTCGCTAAATCTAATAACAAGAAAAATTGGAATGTAGAAATGACCAATTTTCCAGTTAATGCTCTGTGGTGTTCATCAACATATTGTCACGATTGTTGGCCAAAACATCACTTGGGGAGCTATGAAAGAGGGGTTTACCATTGGTAAAATGCAGATCTTTTGAACTCCTCTTTCCATTTCACCAACTTTCTTTTATGGCTCTCGACTTATCAACTCCAGGGGCGAAGCGGTCAAACATAGAATACTTTATTGGCCAAGGATGATCAGACACACAAGGAATTTGTCTCTGGTGCATAAGCTCTCAGTGTACATGCTAAACAGCAAAGTAATAACAATCATAATAACAAAATAATCCTCATCCTAGTAAGGATAGGGGAACAGATGTGAAGGACAAAAGTAATACAGCCTTACTACATGGGTAAATGTATTTAGACATAAGACTCTACGGTGGAAATTAGGTGTCCCACAGATACATAAATATTCAGTGGTGGGATTCAACTAATTTAGCAACTGGTTCTCTGGCCTAATGACCGGCTGGGTTGGCATGGCCAGGGGGTGTGACAGGCAGTACTTGGCCTCCTGCACCCCCATGGGAGCAAAAATGGGCCATGTGGGGGCAGCGCTGCACCCCCCCATGCCCCGTTGTGGGTCTAGGAGTCCTCCCTGCCTCCTGGGAGCAAAAACAGTCCATAGGGGGACTCCTGGGAGGGGCGAGGCCAGCCGGTCATCGGAACAACTGGTTCCCCAAACTGGATGCAAAATTAACATCTGGTTTACCCAAATCAGCGCAAACCGGCTGAATCCCACCCCTGTATACATTCTCCAGAATCCACACCAAATTTGACCTCATCCTTGTTTCAACAATCATTCCCCCCTTTTAATTCTTCCCTGAATGATTTTGTTAGCCCACAGTGAACACCAAGGTTGAAAGCTATTTACACGGTGGTTCTCACTCACTCCCTGTAATGGTGAAGCCGAGGATGGAGGCCCTTCTCATTTCGTATGTTTCCTTCCAAAAATGTCATTGGTGACTAATTTGCCAGAGTCATCTGCACTGAGCATCTGTTCCTCTCGGATAGAAAACAGTACAGGAAATAGAACTAGAAACTGTTCCCACAAGGAAAAGATGTTCTGGTTAATCATTGCAGAATTGCCCAAGCAGGAGACCTTACACCCTTTCTGACATATGGCAGTCCAGCCTCTTCTTGAAATCTTCCAGTGACGAAGCTTCCACAACCTTTGAAGGCAACTTCTGTTCCATGGGTTGATGGTTCTCACTGTGAGAAAATGTCTCCTTATTTCTAGGTTGAATCTCTCCGTGGTCAGTTTCCATCCATTATTCCTTGTCTGGCCTTCAGGTGCTTTGGAGAATAGCTTGACCCCCTCCTCTCTGGGGCAGCCCCTCAAATATTGGAAGACTGCTCTCCTGTCTCCCTTGGTCCTCCATTTCACTAGACCAACTATGCCCAATTCCTGCAACCGTTCATCGTACATTTTAGCCTCCAGTCCCTTAAAATCATCCTAGTTGCTCTTCTCTGCACTCTTTCTAGAGTCTCAACATCTTTTTTCTAGTATGATGACCAAAACTGGATGCAGGATTTTAGGTGTGGTCTTACCAAGGCTTTATAGATTGGTATTAGTACTTCCCTTGATCTTGATTGTATCCCTAATAGCCATGGCAATCATAAAATGGGCTGACTCTTCATTTAAGATCAGTCTTGTTTAGTAGCTGAAATTCTTCTCCGATTTTTTGGTCCGTCCATACCACTGGCACAGGAGGCATATTTAAAAGGAAACATTTGAAATGAATTTCAGAAAATAGCCATGGAGGTTTACACCGCAACTCCAAAATTCCCCTGGAGCCCTGCCATATATCAACGTCAGGAGAATGAAATATAGTTCTTGCTACATTTTGTTACGGAACTGGAATTTAAACGTGACCTACTCTGGGGTGGAGGCGAAGTTTTGCTTCATTGTGCTATGCAACACCTGAGCTCCAATGCATATGCCATATATTTGTGATTTTACAGAATGCCTTCGACTCTGCCACCATCACAACTGGTTCTACATCTTAAGGCGAGGGAGCCATTCTCCAAATCAGATTTTGATCAAAAGGAAAGCCACGGACAGTCACCCTTATTCCATCAGACTCAATTTACATCCCCTTGCAAGCCATTAGGAGAGGTGAATCTTGTTTTCCCTGAAATCAAATCCACATAATTGTTATGGACCCATTTTTTTTTTAAAAAAAAAGGCAATCAAACCACACCACACCACATTTCTCATGCAAACTGAATTTAATTGTATTCAAGCTAACTAACCAATATTCAGGTTTTGTTTTTTTTAAAGAAAACAACATCCTCCATATACAACAATAATGTTCTGGCATATTCTGCTCTGCATTCAATTCAAGAGGACCAGGAATTGAATTATAATGGTCATCGTGAAGCCAACAGAAGTGTCACCTCTCCAAGGAGTTCCGTTGGGACAATTGTTGAAAATTAGCTCTCTGTACTGTGTGAGTGTCTAAAACCTGGGTATCCAACCGTAGCAACTTCAGGTCTTGTGGACATCAACTCCCAGAATTCCCCAATCAGCCATGGGCAATCCTGGGAGTTGATGTCCACAGGTCTTAAAGTTGCCTAGGTTGAACACCCTTGGTCTAAATCAGGGGTTAGGAACCTGCGGCTCTGGAGCCGCATGTGGCTCTTTCAGAGCCAAGGTGGCGCAGTGGTTAAATGCAGCACTGCAGGCTACTGCTAGATCAGCAGTTCAGCGGTTCAAACCTCACCGGCTCAGGGTTGACTCAGCCTTCCATCCTTCCGAGGTGGGTAAAATGAGGACCCAGATTGTTGGGGGCAATATGCTGACTCACTGTAAACCGCTTAGAGAGGGCTGAAAGCCCTATGAAGCGGTATATAAGTCTACTGCTAAGTCTACTGCTATTGCTATCTCTCTGCTGTGGCTCCCTGTCATCAGTCGGATCCACAATTGACAGGGCTTTCGGTTAGGACAGGTAGAGGAAAAAGGATGCTGCATAGGAGGAGACTCTATGATGTGGGGGTACTGGATTTCTGGTCGGCTTCAGAAGTGAACGGGGGGCTTCCAGTTAGGACCTTTGTGACACTTTGAGTGTTTAAGCTTGCCTACCCATGGCTAAAAGGACTTGAAGCAGTGCTATTGACGTGGAAATAAAAGTTGACTGGAAGCACAGGTTCAACAAGGGCTATCAAACAAATCCCAAGCAAAATAACATTTCAGTTCAGAGAACCAGATCCCTCTGTTTTCATAGTCTAATCTTTGGATCAGATGCTTTGATAAGGGGAAAGAAGGCTTGTTCAGTTCAGTACAAGCTCACTTTACGCTCTGGGCAGAAGCTGCCTTGCTAATAAAGAGTTTTGTTCTTTTTCATGCTTTTGTTCAAAGAATCAAAGACAATGAAATGTACCTTCAAAGCTCTCCAGAACCTTTGGAGGTGATCTCATGATGTACCTCTTGTTCTGAACGACGTGAAATGATATATTTGCTTCTGCCTCATATTGAGATTGTCCATTTGATTCAGAGCTGTCTGCTTTGGAGCAAGAATTTTTTTTTTTTTGCAAGATGGTTTCTGCATGCAAACACATTGAAGTATGTGTCATCGTCCCAAAACTTGCAAGGATAATTTTCCGCAAAATATTTTCAAGGGATCTCTCATGATGGTGGATCAAGACTCTCCGACGCTTTAGAGAACAGATAATGATGAACACAGAGGTGTAAGCACAAGGTTGACTCAGACTTCCATCCTTCCGAGGTCAGTAAAATGAGGACCCAAATGGTTGGGGGAAATATGCCAACTCTGTAAACTGCTTAGAGAGGGCTGGAAAGCACTGTGAAGTGGTATATAAGTCTAAGTGCTATTGCTATCTTCCTTCCTTCCTTCCTTCCTTCCTTCCTTCCTTCCTTCCTTCCTTCCTTCCTTCCTTCCTCCCTCCCTCCCTCCCTCCCTCCCTCCCTCCCTCCCTCCCCCCCAGTGGTTAGAATGCAGTATTGCAGACTAACTCTGCCCACTGTCAGAAGTTCGATCCTGACTCGTCAAGGTTGACTCAGCCTTCCATCCTTCCGAGGTGGGTCAAATGAGGACCCAGATTGTTGAGGGAAAGAGGCTGACTCTGTAAACCGCTTAGAGAGAGCCGTGAAGCACTGTGAAACAGTATGTATAAGTCTAAGTGCTATTGCTATTTATCCATAGAGTGAAATCATTCATAAACACCAGCCTGCCACATAAAGATTGTGTCAGCTAGGAATTCTTGGATCTATGATCCCAACACATCTGAAAAACCTCAATTTATGGGAAAGCTGGTGTAAGTATTTAAATACACACGATATGGAAGCTATGCCACTCATGAGTCTGACCTTGTTCCCCAGTTGCTAAAAGACAAGATCTCTTTTGCAGTCAGCTACTCCAGAAATACCCTGATCTCCGTGACCATTGCTCAGGTTGTAAATGACAGATTTTCCTAAGTTCTCCCCGGGGTTATTTTCAAAGCCAGTGGACCAGCAAGGATTCCTTCCCTCTTTTGCATCTTTGACTCAGCCATAGTGGTGCCCTGAAGGAATTTCACACCAGGGTGTTAGAGAACAGTTAACACCTTTTGATCTACTCTATTTGTAGTGGGTATCACACCAGTTGGCTGCTGAGCTTCGTTTGAGCATCTACTATAGCTGGGAGCCATGTAGCAGATGAGAGGCATCTTTGCCCTTGACGGAGAGACAAGGAGCCAGAGAATCTTCTGCATTCATTCCGTTTTAAGGGCGAAAATGAAGCGATGGCAGAAGTGGCACTCCTTGTTCCAGAGAAAAGACAATGGGAACTTGGAAGAACTGTGATATAAGAATAGAATAACAGAGTGGGAAGGGACCTTGGAGGTCTTCTAGTCCAACCCCCTGCTCAGGCAGGAAACCCTACACCACTTCAGACAAATGATTGTCCAACCTCTTCTTAAAAACTCCCAGTGTTGGAGCATTTACAACTTCTGGAGGCAAGTTGTTCCACCGATTGATTGTTCTCACTGTCAGGAAATTCCTCCTTAGTTCTGTGTTGCTTCTCTCCTTGATTAGTTTCTACCCATTGCTTCTTGTTCTACCCCCAGGTGCTTTGGAGAATAGCTTGACTCTGTCTTCTTTGGGGCAACCCCTGAGATATTGGAAGACTGCTATCATGTCTCCCCTAGACCTTCTTTTCATCAAAATAAACATACCCAGTTCCTGCAACCGTTCTTCCTATGTTTTAGCCTCCAGTCCCCTAATCCTCTTCGTTGCTCTTCTCTGCACTCTTTCTAGAGTCTCTGCCCTCCCCAGGCTCTGGAGGCTTTCCTCAAACCTCCTGGAGGGCAAAAACCGTTCCCCTTGGGCTCCAGAGGGCCCCCCAGAGCCCAGAAACAGCCCCATTTCCAGACTTCCGGAACCTCCATTAGGCCCGTTTCCCCCCGCCACCCAAGCCTTTGTGTGAGCCCTGCATTCACAAGAAGAATACTTAACTCCTCTGCTCGCAATAGAATCCCTTATGCCACCAGGCTTGAAATTTGGGGCTTGGAGAACCTAGAACTACTCCGACTAAGGTTTGACCTAAGCATACTCTACACAATTTTTTTTTCCTGCATTACATTGAAATCTTTTTATTATTATTATTATTATTTTAATTTTATCAATTTCATATATACATTCACAATTATATGATCTCATAACTGTTATTAATAATATGTATTTATAACAATTTTTCCCTACTGTTGACAATATACTTGAAAATTGCTTTCTTACCATCCCATAAATCCATCTTATCTTACAACGGTCCTACTTCTTCTTCCCTCCCTGCCTCTTTCCTTCCCTCATTTCTTCTCTCCTACTCCCCTTCCTTCCCTCCCTCCTTCCCCTTCCCTCCTTCTCTCTTTCCCTCCTTCCTTCCTTCCCTCCTTTCTTTTCTCCTTCTCTCCTTCCTTTCCCCCTTCCTTCCCCCTTCCTTCTCTCCTACATTCCCTTCTTCCTTCCCCCTTCCTTCTCTCCTACATTCCCTCCTTCCTTCCCTCCTTCCTTCCCTCGTTTCTTCTCTCCTACTCCCCTTCCTTCCCTCCCTCCTTCCCCTTCCCTCCTTCTCTCCTTCCCTCCTTCCTTCCTTCCCTCCTTTCTTTTCTCCTTCTCTCCTTCCTTTCCCCCTTCCTTCCCCCCTTCCTTCTCTCCTACATTCCCTCCTTCCTTCCCTCCTTCCTTCCCTCCTTTCTTCTCTCCTTCTCTCCTTCCTTCCTACACAATTGTCTGCTGAAATATCCTACCTGTCAATGACTTCTTCAGCTTCAACTGCAATAATACACAGGGGAACAATAGCTATAAACTCAAGGTAAACTGCTCCAAACTCGATTGCAGAAAACGCGACTTCAGCAACAGAGGGATCAACGCCTGGAATGCTCTACCTGACTCCGTTGTTACATCCTCTGACCCTCACAGCTTCAACCGCAAACTGTCCACCGTGTGGCCTCACCCCATTCCTAAGAGGTCCGTAAAGGGGGCCTACATAAGCGCACCAGAGTGCCTATCGTCCCTGTCCTACTGTCCCCATTGATATGTACTCATTTTATGTGTTCAGGGCCAAGGCGTATTTATTTATATCCACCTCTTTGTACCAATCTCGTGCCAAAATGTCCTGCTACCTTGCCCATGTTTGACAAACAAATAAATAAATAAACTTGCCTGGCATGAGGTCCAAACTCAGAATGGCCTTCACCAGCCCCCCCCCTCTTGAAAGGCAGCCATCCAATCTAAACATTGCCAGGTGGGGGCAATGGAAAGACAGCTGTCAGGTCCCCAACATTCTGTCAAATGCTCTTGATGAAGTTAGCAATGATTTTGCAGCTGGGAACGGCAGCTAAGCAGCTGCAATTACTAACCAAGGCATTAAAACGAATGAGAAAGAAAGACGGGATGTCTTGCCAAACACAAATGGAATGGAAATGATGGACAGGCTTGATTTAAATACATTCCGGGTAGGACTTTTGACATCCAAATATAGAACTGAGCTCTGCTTAGTCTACATTTCTAAAAGTCCTGTGTGCAGGTTTTGCTGGGAAGAACCCTTCAGCCAAATCCGCCAAGGGTCCCAAATTAAGCCTGGCTTTGAATAAAACCCATCCCGTAATAATTCCTCTTCTTGCATTAACAACCAGGCACCCCAAAGAGGCTGGGCTTTCTTTGTTTCGCCTGAAGACATTTCGCTTCTCATCCAAACAGCTTCTTCAGTTCTGAAGAAGAACAGAAGAAGAACAGAAGAAGCTGCTTGGATGAAAAGCGAAACGTCTTCGAGGAAAGACAAAGACAATCTAGATGGCTTTTGAGAATAAAAAAAACCACCTTTTTGGAAAGAACCATGACCTGGAACTTCAGGGAGGGACCACTCACAACTTCTTCTTTTTATTGAATTTTTTTTAAAAAAAGCTTTTACAAATATTTACCTCCCCTCCCCCCCCTCCCCACCGAACCCCAACCTCCCCCCTCCCCGACTTCCTGGAACAAATAACAGGGTATAAATCTTTAACAAACATATTCTAAAATAAACTTAAAGTTAGTATCATCTTTCATTTGAGCTTTAACTCCCCTTTTGTAAAGCTAACTTTAAGCAAGTTGTATCATTCCTTGCTCATTCACTCATAAGCTATCTGGAATTTCTTGGTCCCGTATTTATTTTGAGTATAGTCAATCCATCTTCTCCACTCCAGTTTATATTTCTCATCTGAGTGGTCCTTAAGATATGCTGATATTTTAGCCATCTCTGCTAAGTTTGTTACTTTTAATGTCCATTCTTGAATAGTAGGCAAATCTTCCTTCTTCCAGTATTGCGCCACCAAGAGTCTTGCTGCCGTTATTAAATACAAAATCAAGTTAGTTTCTATAACAGTACAATCAGTAGTTATACCTAACAGGAATAACTGAGGGGTAAACTCTATCCTCTTTTTAAGAATATTTTGCATAATCCACCATATTTTTTATCCAGAATGCTTTAACTTTTTTACAAGTCCACCATATATCGTAATATGTAGCATCAACACAATCACATCTCCAGCATTTAGGCTGTAAATTCGGATACATGCAAGCCAGTTTTTTAGGATCTAAATGCCATCTATTATAGATCTATTTCAAGCTATTTAGCTCTCATCAGCTAGTCGTACTCATCCTTGTGCAGGGGCCATGCTAATCTTCTCTGTATCGTTCCAATTTTAGTATATGTGCTGCCGAAGCGAGCATGAAGCACCCACAACCTCTGAAGGCCGGCTGTTCTACTGCTTGATTGTTCTAATGGCCGGGAAATTTAGTTCTAGATTGCTTCTCTCTTTGGTTAGTTTCCATCTATTGTTTCTCGCCTTGCCTTTTGGTGCTTTGGAGAAATAGGTTGACCTTCTCATCTTTGTAGGCATTGGTGAATTTGGCATTAAGGATATTGCTCCCGGCCTGAGTTGTATTATTGTTTTGGAATGGTTAGAATCTGTCTGTTTCCATGACAAACTATGGTTCAGTTAACTACGGTGTCGTCATTGTTAAATGAATTGTTTCCAGTAAACTTGGCGGATCTGCAAGTTGATTTTCTGCAATTGGCTTTGAAAAAGGATCGATTAATCCATGCGCTTCGTGGCCCTTTTAGATGAAGTTGGTTCTATGGACTAATTGGGTTCTAAGCTAATACAGACCATTGATTTTTTCCCCCTTCCCTTTTTTAATGGCCTGGCTTGTAAAGTTTTTTTTGCCACCTGGTAATTGATTTTTAATGCACAGAGCACTTAGTGCTTAGGACAGGATATGATTACATTACTAAAAGTGAGAAATAGTGTGAAGGAGCTGGGGACCTTTGGTCCTTTTCCTTGGTCACGATGCTTCTGAGTGCATTCCTGAAAAAGCAGATGTAATATTATCAAACTACTCATAAAAGGAAAAGAAACAGAACCTCATTTTAGCGTGACCCGTCAAAACCGCGGAGGACAAAATCGCGCTCGACGAAAGCGCGCATGTGACGTCATCACAGCGCGACGAAAAAAATTAAAAATTGAAATAAAATTAAAGCAAGCCGATTCACATAAAGGTAAGGGTTAGGTTTAGGGTTAGGGTTAGGGTTAGGTTAAGGGTTAGGGTTAGGTTTAGAGCGTTAGGGTTACGTTTAGCGTTAGGTTAAGGGTTAGCGTTAGGTTTAGCGTTACGTTAACGGTTAGGTTTAGGGTTAGGTTTAGGGTTAGGTTTGGGGGGGTTAGGATAAGGTTTTCGCTTTATTTTTACATTTTTCGATCATAGCGTGATGTTTTCGTTGCGCTGTGATGACGTCAAATGCGCGCTTTCGTCAAGCACGATTTTGTCCTCCGCGGTTTTGTGGTGGAACCCATTTTAGAACTATAGGCGTAGAGCTGTATAAGCAGAAGCATAGAATCAAGATCATGTAAAGTGTTATTACCACTTCACAAAACCCTTGTAAAATCACACCTGGGATAACTGCAACTGATTTTGGTCACCCTATTACAAAAAAGATGTTGAGACTTTGGAAAAAGTTCAGAGTAGAGCAACTAAGATGATCAAAGTGTTCCAATATCTCAGGGGTTGCCCCAAAGAAGAGGGAGTCAAGCTATTCTCCAAAGCACCTGAGGGCAGGACAAGAAGCAATGGGTGGAAACTAATCAAGGAGAGACGCAACCTAGAACTGAGGAGAAATTTGCTAACAGTGAGGAGAATCAACCAGTGGAAGAGAAGTTGCCTGCAGAAATTGTGAGCACTCCAACACTGGATGTTTTTAATAAGAGATGCTGAAGTTCTTCTGCTAAAGGAGAGAAGGAGAGAAGAAAGGAGGGAAGGAAGGAGGGAATGTAGGAGAGAAGGAAGGGGGGAAGGAAGGAGGAAAGGAAGGAGAGAAGGAGAGAAGAAAGGAGGGAGGGAAGGGGGAAGGAGGGAGGGAAGGAAGGAGAGTAGGGGAGAAGAAACGAGGGAAGGAAAGAGGGAGGGAAGAAGAAGTAGGACCGTTGTAAGATAAGATGGATCTATGGGATGATAAGAAAGCAATTTTCAAGTATATTGTCAACTGTAGGGAAAAATTGTTATAAATACATATTATTAATAACAGTTATGAGATCATATAATTGTGAATGTATATATGAAATTGATAAAATAAAAAATTAATTAAAAAAAAAACAAAGCACCTGAGGGCAGAACAAGAAGCAATGGGTGGAAACTAATCAAGGAGAGAAGCAACCTAGAACTGAGGAGAAATTTCCTAACAGTGAGGAGAATCAACCAGTGGAACAGAAGTTGCCTCCAGAAATTGTGAGCACTCCAAAACTGGATGTTTTTAATAAGAGAGGCTGAAGTTCTTCTGCTAAAGAACTAAAGAAGCTTCTTGGATGAGAAGCAAAACGCCTTCAAGGAGAAACAAAGAAAGTCCAGTTGCCTTTTGAAAAAGCACCTTTGGGACAACAATGAAACATGGATGATGGAGAATCTCCATAGCTCTTGGCTCTTGATGGTCATTTGACCATTTTCGCATAGTTTTCTTGTCTGTCATACAGAAGAAATTAGCCATCTTCATTGTCTGGAATAGATTTCTCAATTTGCCCAGGAATCCTAAAAGTTCCTAGTAGTTTCTCATCTAAATATGGACGGTGCATGATTTGAAATCGGCCAAGAAATATTAAGCGGGAGAGAGATGAATTAAGAATTTTACAGCTACACTGCTCCATCACTTATTTGTGTAGGTCCAAATCAATATGGCGTCTTGGTTTTCCGTCAGATTTCTCACGAGGTGCATAGTAGGTAATAAAAACGGACTAAGCAACATATAGACATAGTGGTACATAACTTGTGGGACTTTCTATCTGGAGCTGAACTTCATCTCGAGGCCCCTCCTAATATGGTTAATCTTGTTCTAGTGGAAATTGATAGCCTGTTCATATCATTTCTTTAATATTCAGTGTGTTTACTTACAATATGAAGTTCTGTAGTTTTCAGACGGACCAGTTTGTTGTTGTTGTTATTGTTGTTTTGAAGTCTACAAGAGTTTCAAGTAGACTTGTTGACCCTTGAAAAAGAAAACTTCCCAGTGGTCTCATGTTGACAGCATGCCCTTAATTACTACAACAGGGACTGGTGCAAACCTGTCAATATAATTAAGAGTGGACTGACGCCCATCTGTTGATGCTCCACTTGCTGGCTTCCCTAGCAGGGCAATCTGTGCCCCCCATAAAAAGTTCAATGAACACAAAGACGTGTCGACTCCATTAATACTTCTTTAGGGATTCATCACAAAAAGAGCACACCAAAATAGCTCTTCACCACCTTAGTGAATGCATAAATGCTTCTCCGTGGAGTGAATTAACTCAAGTAAATCTCTCTAAGTGAAGGAAAGAGAGCTACATGGTTCGGGGATTGTAGGAGAAGGAGACAAAGAGCCCAGGGGGGGGGGCGGAGTCAAAAGAGGAAGCAGCCTAGAATCAGTACATTCCCATAAGCAGTCAAAGTGCAACCCCTCTTGAAGTCTGTTAACTCTTGTTTAGTGCCAATTTAGTGCTGACCATCAGTTGACCATCGCCCTGCCAACAAAGGTCCGTATAGTCAATGGTTTTCCCAGTTGCAATGGACGGCTGTGAAGGTTGGACCATAAGGAAGGCTGAGCGCCAAAGAATGGAGGCCTTTGAACTCTGGTGCTGGAGAAGAAGACTCCTGCATTGAGTCCCTTGGACTGCAAGGCCATCCAACCGGTCAGTCCTAGAGGAGATCAACCCTGGCTGCTCTTTAGAAGGCCAGATCCTGAAGAGGAAACTCAAAGATTTTGGCCACCTAATGAGAAGGAAGGACTCCATGGAGAAGAGCCTCATGCTGGGAACGATGGAGGGCAAAAGAAGAAGAAGGGGACGGCAGAGAAGGAGGTGGCTGGATGGAGTCACAGAAGCAGTCAGCATGGGCTTAAATGGACTCCAGAGGATGGTAGAGGACAGGAAGGCAATGTTGTCCACAGGTTTGCGATGGGTTGGACATGACTTTGCAACTAACAAATCAGTTGGCTAGATTCTTGTGTGTAGGTGTCAGCAATTTAAGCAGTCAGCTTAAATGGAACTTAATTTTTTTGTTGTTTGAAAAGGATGTCTAAAAGATTTTTCAGAAAGAAGATTTCTAAAAGAGACACAGAGAGAGGGGAAAGAAGCCCCCCCCCCTAAACCACATCTTGTTTTCTCATCCAAAAAGCTTCTTCAGCTCTGGCTGGATGGTGGGGGAACAGAAGGATTTATACACCTTGCAGACAGCTGGTCACTTGCATTCAAGAAAAACCAGAAAGTCGAGTTGCCTCTTGAAAAAAGCACCTTTGGGACAGCCATGGCCTGGAGGACTGAGAACCTCCATCGACATTTAGCTGAAACGTAATGATGTTTTGTGTGAGCAGCTTCTACAACAACAAAGATATCATCTCAAGGTTGTACATGATTTCTGGATGGGATACAGTGGGAGCCCGTAATACGAGGTGAAAAATGCCATCATCTGAACAGGCAGTAGAAGGAAACAGACTATTTTCATGAATCTTACATTGCTCATTTCATTTTATGCATTTGCTTCCCCTTGAATTAAAGAGCATCGTGCATTGATATACCCAAGCTGTATCTTACGGTACTTGCCATTACGATAAGCCATTTGTTCCTGCTGAGATTTAAATTTTTAATAGCGATATATATATATACATACATATTTAAGGATCACTGCTAATCAGAAGTGGCATAATTACTTTGAGCTTGTGAAGGGTAAATGGTGCAAGTCATTATCCTGCCCCATCAATTACGAAATCAATTACAAAACTGGGATCTAAGGGTATCCAAAGAAGACGCATCCTTTCCAACTTTTCCGCCTCGAAAAGAGGGAAAGTTACACATTGCTTTCATTCAATCATTTTTATATTAGCAGCAATCAGATTTTTTTTAATACTGCAGAAACTTTCACGAAGGCTGGCAGATACATCATGATTACTCATTCATCCCTGCCCTCTGGCACCTGCAGGCGGAGGGTTATTTATTAGTTCTGGGCCCCACATTATTTCCCCTAGCTAAATGGAAATAGAACTCTCTTCCCTTAAAGGTGGCATTTACTCTTCTCCCTTCCTTCCTTCCTTCCTTTCTCCCTCCTTCCCTCCCTCTCTCCTTCCTTCCTCCTTCCCTCCCTCCCTCCTTCCCTCCTGTCCATCCATCCACCCCTCTTTTTTCTTTCTTTCTTTCTTTCTTTCTTTCTTTCTTTCTCCCCCCTCCCTCCATCCCCTTTCTTTCCTTCCTCCCCCGCTCTTTCTTGATCCCCTTTTGCGACCTTATGAGAAGCAGTCAAGGGAGAAGCCGAATTAACCCAAAAGAAAAAAATATTCCTCCTTCTCCTTCTTGTTCTCCTCTCCTTCTCTTTCTCTTTCTCCTTCTCCTCTCCTCCTCTTCCTCCTCCCCTCCCTCTCCTTCTCTCCTTCTCCTTCTCTTCCTCCCCTCCCCCTCCTCCTCTCCTTCTCCTTCTCTTTTTCCTTCCCCTTTTCCTTCTCTTTCTCCCCTTCCCCCCTCCTTCTCCTCTCCTTCCCCTTCCCCTTCTCCTCCTCCTCCTCCCCTCCTTCTCCCCTCCTCCCTCTCCCTCTCCTCCTCTCCTCCTCCTCCTCCTCCCTCCTCCCTCCTCCTCCTCCTCCTCCTCCTCCTCCTCTCCTCCTCCTCCTCTATTTCTCCTTCCACCCAGCTATCAATTTTTACCAGCAAGGCATAGATAAACTATGACACGAAAATCATCTGATGATGACCAACTGTCTTTCAGCTAAGAGGTTTTTTTTTTTTAAGAAATACATCTCCAATCCAGGAATTGAATGCTGTTACAATGGAGGCTCCTTGCTCACAAGCAGGCTATGCCTCCAAAACACAGTTGAATTGCTAGTTGAATTTCCATGACTTTGGCCAAGATTGGTAGTTAACCCAACAGGGAGAGGTCACAAGTTCAGGAGGACGAGCAGAGAATGGCATCTGATGTGCACCAGAACAACGATGCATTCTTCACTCAGAAGCCAAAATACAAGGACATTTTCTGGGAAAGTGGGACAGGTCAAGCCGAGTGGAGACGGGTGCCTGCCATCCTTTGCGGATCACATATGAAAGTGCCTTTGTGGTGACGTCACACAACTCTCGCCCGTTGTGTTTGCTGTGCCAGTCATTTTGTGTAGAAAGGTCTTTCAGGCCAAGTGGCCTTCGCTGGAATGCACAAGGTTCAGGGTGGGTTACAAGACAACGTCGCAACGGCTGCATTGTTAGCCTCCAAAGAACAAGCTAAGTTCCTTCGTCATGCCGGAGGCAGAATCCCTTGAATCATGGGAATTTGACCCGAAGGCTTTTGCAAGAGAAATGGGCAAGGATAACGTGGCATGTCCCCAGATAATAAACTTTGCTGACTGAGGCCTGTGTAAAATGTAAAATAAAAATAAAAATCACATTCCATCAGACGGTGACGCCAATGTTGCTTCAAAGAGTCTTTTATTCTTGGACACTTCGACGTTCTTCATCTGTTGAATCTTGCAGTATTTTTTACTGATGGAGGGAGAACAAATGTGAAGCTCAAGATGCAGCACTAAAGAAGTGACGATGACAACGATGGTGGTTACAAACACACTGCGAAATTATACTTTTGCATTGGGGGATAGTCAACGTAGAGAAAAGGGACGTCTCACACTTAGGCAAGAAAAACCCAAAGGACACATATAAACTGGGTGAAACCAGGCTTAAGAGCAGGGACTGGGAGAGGCATCTTGCAGTCTTAGTGGACGACCAGCTAAACAGGAGCCGAGGTGGCGCAGTGGTTAGGGTGCAGTACTGCAGGCCATTTCAGCTGACTGCTATCTGCAGTTTGGCGGTTCAAATCTCACCGGCTCAAGGTTGACTCAGCCTTCCATCCTTCCGAGGTGGGTGAAATGAGGACCCGGATTGTTGTTGGGGGCAATATGCTGACTCTGTAAACCGCTTAGAGAGGGCTGAAAGGCCTATGAAGCGGTATATAAGTCTAAGTGCTATTGCTATTGCTAGTTATGTGCAGCGGCAGCCAAAAACCCAATGCAATCCTAAATTGCGTTAACAAAGGGATACAATCGAGATTAAGTGTGATACTAATACCACTCTATAAAGCCCTAGTAAGATGACACCGAGAGTACCGCATCCAGTTTTGGCCACCACAGTATAGCAGCCAGGATGATGAGGGGACGGGAGGTTCAACATAAGATGAACGGTTGCAGGAACTGGGCCTGGCTAGTCTAGTGAAGAGAAGGACCAGGGGAGACAGGAGGGCATCTTCCAATATTTGAGGGGCTGCCCCAGAGAAGAGGGGGGTCAAGGTATTCTCCAAAGCACCCAATGGCCAGACAAGGAATAATGGATGGAAAGTGAACATGGAGAGATTCAACCTGGAAATAAGGAGGAATCTTCTGACCGTGAGAACAATCAACCCATGGAACAGAAGTTGCCTTCAGAAGCTGTGGGAGCTTCATCCCTGGAGGCTTTCAAGAAGAGTCTGGACTGCCATCTGTCAGAAGTGGTGTAGGGTCTCCTGCTTGAGTGGGGGGGGGGGGGTTGGACTAGATGACCTATGACCTACAAGGTTCCTTCCAACTCTGTTAATCTGTATCTTTTCAGTTGGTGGACTCATTTTACGTTGAGTCTATCCAACCAGCAAAGGTGTGTTCCTTCTTTCCTATCTGGCTTCTGTTGGCCCAAGCACATCACAAATCAATATAAGATAAATATAGAATGTTTATAGACAACATAAAAATCCCAGAACCCGCTCAGCCTTGTTATGCACATGGGCTATGTGAAGATCCGAAAGGTTGCCTAGTTTTGACCGTGCTTTGACCAAAGCTTTGAGCAAACATGATGTTTTGTGGAGTTAAGAGGTCTCCCAAAGGGCTTGGTCTCATTCCACCTTCTGCCTACAGAACGGCCAAGAGCTGGAAGTTTCTCCTGCCAATGTATGCTGGAGAGAGAGAGAGGGAGGGAGGGAGGGAGGGAGGGAGGGAGGGAGAGAGAGAGAGAGAGAGAGAGAGCGCCATTGGAGCAACACCAAAGCCAATGGTAGACTCTTTGCATAGGCCTTTGCGGCTCCAAGGGAAATGCGAGGTGAATGCAAATTCATCAGGAAAGCCAATCAGAGAAGATTGATAGGAACTAAAGCATGAATAAAGAGGGAATGTGCACCTCTCTGTGTTGAAGGAATAGATATTATTTCAGATTAGACATTTTGTTTGTGCACTGAGCTGGCTCCCAATTCAGTCTTTTATCTGAAGATTCAAATTTGGGAAACGTGGAGATTATTCCTCCTCCTCCTCCTCCTCCTCCTCCTGCTCCCTCCCTCCACCTTCTCCTCCCCCTCCCTCCCTCTCTTCCTTCCTCCTCTTTCCCTCTTCCTCCTCCTCCCTCCCTCCCTCTCTTCCTTCCTCCTCTTTCCTCCTTCCTCTTCCTCCTCCTCCCTCCCTCCCTCTCTTCCTTCCACAAAAGGTTACAAAACCGTAGGCCTATACAAAGAGTTGTTTTTTTCTTTTTAATTTACTTCATAGGAGATAAATCACTGTTCAGTTTTTCCCAGGATGCATCGAATTCTTTTCCTCCTCCCTCCCTCCCTCGCTATAATATATATATAGAAAGAGAGAGAGAACAAAGTATTAAAAAGCAACAACACGCATACATATACACAGAGAGTTGGCTTTCTTTTGTTGATAAGATATAAATCATATCAATGATAAGGGCAGCCTTCATTGTTCTTTGATAAATGAAAGCAAGGTTTTTTTTACTGGGGAGGCTTACGATCTTGTGCTGATGAGCCTCAGGTTTCTTCATCCTCCACCTTTCATTTGTAGATGGTGTTTTGATGTTTATGCAAACCTGCTGGGACACATAAAAGAAATCAATACTGCCAGCTAGATGATGCCAAAGGATGAGAATCAGGGAAAGACTGGCAAGCTGCCTTCCTTAATTGGACACGGTCCTGGTGTTTGGGGACAACAGCTTCAAGGAATGGCCAGGACCTGAAAGAGCTTCAATGCACCAGGAAGGTGAATGTCAGGGTTCCAAGTAGCATCCAAAAGTTACATCAGAGTCCGAGGCAAAGTATTGCTCAAACATCCAATTTATGAAGTGAGCACATCTGGGAAAACCCGAATCTGAAAGCTTCCCGGATTTCCCCACACAGTTCAAAGTTCAAGATGTTGCCCCCACACCCACAAGTCCATCACACAGTCCAATCTCCCACTGCCATGCTGGCAGTTCCACCCATCCAGGTCATCTGGTCATGTGCAGAGGTGCAGAGACAAAGGATGACCTTGGTTTTCTAGAAAGAAAGCTACATAAACTGATAAAAGCTGAGTAGATTTGCCGGAAGCAGAAGTAGCATTCAGTCGGTTCAGACCGGTTTGGGCAAACCGATAGCGGAAATTTTGAGTAGTTTGGACAACTGGCAAATGCCACCTCTCGCTGGCCCTGCCCGGTCGGTGCTCACCCCACCCACCTGCTCACCCCACCCCACAATGCCTGTTCACCACATCATGCCCACCATGCTCCACCAGTGTCACGTCTCCCCTCCCTGGCATAGCACACTGTGTGGCTCCTCAGCCTAGGAGAGGGGAAAAGAAGGAAGAGCAGAAGAATATATCAGACTGAAAGCGACTTTATGGGAATCCAAGTTGTGGGTGGAGGAGGTGGATTTAGTGGCCTGGGAAGGATTTATGCTCACCAAGCTTGAGAAAGAAGTGGAAGGAATTTCCACATCCTCACCGTCCTTTCCAAAGCCTTCAGCAAAGGTTCTTCCACCACCTCAACTGACTGAGCTCATAGTCCAGGCTGCTAATTGGAGACTTCCATCCCTGTGTGATATTTACAAAATTAACCCCCCCTCCCCATCTTGGCATCCCTACCCATCTTGGCAAGCAGCGACATGATTTTTTTTTTTATCCCACTGATTGGATTCTTGGCATAAAATCTTGGCAAGGAGGCCCACCACCGGTTTATTTGGGATTTTCAATGCATTCTAAGTACGCTTGGGTAGATAAATGTTCCTCTAAGTGTCCCGTGATCTCTGGTTCTTGTTGTGTTGGGTTCTTTTTTTTTTTTTACACATCTCTCTTCCCACTGGTTTTTTTTTAAATTAGACAGTGGTTTTATTTCATAGTCTTTCCAAGCTCTTCCCCCCACTTCTTTACAATTCTTGTTTGCGTTAATTCTTCCGGCTGCCTCCTTCAAGATTATTTCTGAAGTGCGTTTGGCAGCAGGGCAAATAGGGTGGAGATCTCTCTCTCTCTCTCTCTCCCTCCCTCTCTCTCTCTCTCTCTCTCCCCTCTCTCTCTGTGTATGTGTGTGTGTGTCTGTGCCTCTGTGTGTGTGTGAACGATAGAGAAATTCAATCATTCAAGTGCAATCTGAGCATGTTTTATGATGGGTACACCGCACTGAAGTATGTTCAAAAACTCTGTTTAAGGTTTTTTTAAAGCAAGAGAGATAGGTTGTGTGTGTGTGTGTGTGTGTGTGTGTGTGTGCATGCGTGCGCGCGCGCATCGATCAGGAGTTGAGTGGCATGCTTTCCTCTAAAGCTTATGAATGTCCTGATTGTGAGAAGCCCAAATTTCAAAGGACGGATTGCCTCGTAGGAGGAGGTGTGCGAGTGATTGGAATTTCAAAAAGCTCCAAAGAAAGATCAGCTCTTTGATGGAGTAATTTATGCACAGGATGGCAGGAAGAGCTGTTGGGGTGGGTCCGACCCTGCTCATTGAAAACAGGACTGCTGGTCCCCTTCATTTCGATGGCGGGTCTTACTCCAGGGTAAACATCCGTTTACAGTTTCTTCCCTCTCAAATAGATCATTGGTGCAGCCCAAGACTGTGATTGCCAAGTAGCTCACGGATGAATGAAAGTGCAGAAATATCAACCCTTTCAAAAACACGAAACAGTTCTGTAATAAAAGAAGTGGAAAGCACAACGATACAGCAAGAACTGGACTGATAACACACAGAGAGGGGGAAGGGAAGAGGGAGAGAAGGAGAGAGTGGAAAGAAAGAGAAGACAGAAAGAGGGAGAGAGATAGGAGAAAGGGGGGAAGAGGGAGAGAAGGAGAGAGAGAGGAAAAAAGAGAAGACAGAGAAAGAGGGGAGGGAGAGAAAGAGGGACAGAAAGGAGAGAAAGGAGAGAGAGAGGTTGGAGAGAGGTGACAGAGAGAGTGAAAAAGAGAGTGGGAGAGAGGAGAAGGATAGAAAGAAGATAGAGAGAGAAAGCGGGATAGAGAGGAGAGGGGGAGAGAAAGAGGGAGAGAGAGGAGAAAGTAAAGAGAGAAAGAGGGAGGGTGGATAAAGAGAGAGAGGAAGGGAGAAAGAGAGAGCGAGACACAGAGGAGATAGGAGAGAAGAGAGGGAGAGACAAGAGGAAGGAGAGAGAGGAAAAGAGGAAGAGAGAAGAGGGGGAGAGAGAGAAATGGGAACCAGTTCTCTAAGAAGGAGATTTAAACCTTTGGACACTCTGATGTTAAAGAAAGCTCAAATTTAGCAGTAGGAAACATTTTCCCTTGGGGGAAAAACCGTCAGGGTTTATGTTCTGAGAAAGGACAGGGCTGAAGGCAACAGTGAAAACACCGGCCTTGAATTCACCTGGATCATCGTCTTTTTTTATTACTTTCTGCTAACATTTTCTCTCCCTTTCCATGTTGTCTTCCTCGCTCAGACGTCTGTCAGACAAACAGCGACTCTCTCTCTCTTTTATTATTACTACTATTATTCCTTGTTTTTGCTAGAAGCCTGGGCTGGTTTCTCACTGAGGCTTTTTGAAAGGCCCCCAATGCTCTGACGGATTCTCTCTGGACAATTAGGTGACACAATTTGGATCAGATTACGGGAATAATCACATGAAGGGTTAATACCACTTTATAAGGCCTTGGTAAGGCCACACCTGGAATCCTGTATCGAGTTTAGGTTGCCACGATGTAGAAAAGATGTGGAGACTCTGGAAAGAGTGCAGAGAAGAGCAACAAAGAGGATGAGGGGACTGGAGGCTAAAACCTATGAAGAACGGTTGCAGGAACTGGGCGTGTCTAGTTTAATGAAAAGAAGGACTAGGGGAGACATGATAGCAGTCTTCCAATATCTCAGGGGTTGCCATGAAGAAGAGGGAGCCAAGCTATTCTCTAAGACACCTGAAGGCAGGACAAGAAGCAATGGGTGGAAATTAATCAAGAAGAGAAGCAACCTAGAACTAAGGAGGAATTTCCTGACAATGAGAACAACTTGGAACAACATAGTGGAACAATTTGCCTCCAGAAGCTGTGAACACTCCAACACTGGAAGGTTTTAAGAAGAGATTGGACAACCATTTATCTAAATGGTATAGGGTTTCCTGCCTGAGCAGGGGGTTGGACTAGAAGACCTCCAAGGTCCCTTCCAACTCTTCTCTTCTACTCTACTCTACTCTACTCTACTCTACTCTACTCTACTCTACTCTACTCTATTCTTTGAGATAAAGATGTGTCTCAGTACAGCTTGCATTTAATAAGGAGAAATTCCTGTCTCTTGGGCTAAATCAATTTGAGGCTACCTTAAGCTTGCATTTTGGTCACAACTAGGCAATCTGCAGTAGATAATGAACTCATACGCATGGGCATTTCCCTTGAATTTCTTTATGCATTTTGCAGTAAGTGCTCAAGTTTTCATACTGTACTAAGTAAGCTGTTTCTATCACTCAAAATAAGGTTGCTTCGTTATTCATGACTTTTAATAGATGCCAAACCTTTAAGCGCAGATGAAATAAATTCTACTCTTGGAACATTATGCAATACCAAGTGTTCTCATTTCCTCTGGATGTTTTCCAGAGACTGTCATTTTTCTTCTTGGTTCATAAGATACTTCCATAGAATATTACACTTTTGTGATGCTTTTAAACTCCAAAATACATTCTTGGGACATTTGATTTGTGACCCGAACTTCTGTTCAAGTTCTTCTTTATTTTAATTTTTGGGGGTTGGCCGGTGAGGGGACGAAGGTGTGAGGTTAGAAGTTGAATTTTCCAAGGTTTGAGAGGCAGGGCAGAAGTAGCATTCGAATGATCGAAAATGGGTGAGCCATGCAATCCTGCGCACTTTCAAGTTACCTAACCTTAAACTTAAAACTTTAACCTTAAACTTTTAAGTAAACCTTAGTTTACTTAAGTCACCGAGAGTCGGGAACGACTAGCACATATGTGCGAGGGGAACCTTTACGGTTACTTTTTAACCTTATCATTAGGTATGCGGTGGCTCAGTGGCTAAGACGCTGAGCTTGTCGATCAGAAGGTCAGCAGTTCAACAGTTTGAATCCCTAGCGCCGCGTAATGGAGTGAGCTCCCATGTCTTGCCCCAGCTTCCGCCAACCTAGCATTTTGAAAGCACATAAAAATGCAAGTAGAAAAATAGGAACCACCTTTAGTGGGAAGGTAACAGTGTTCCATGTGCCTTTGCCATTGAGTCATGCCATCCACATGACCACGGAGACGTCTTTGGACAGCGCTGGCTCTTCGGCTTTGAAACAGAGATGGGCATCGCCCCCTAGAGTCGGGAATGACTGGCATGCAGGTGCAGGGAAACCAAGACTGACTTTGCTTCAAGTCCAAACAAGGATGGCCAAATGCTCTTATCTGCTGAGACATGATAAGGTTATCATGATAAGGTGAGACCTTGAAGCAGTCAGTCTTGGTTCGTATATATGGGTGATGAGCACCAGAGAATCCTGTGATCACACTGGGGAAAAATGCAGGGAAAAAAGCAGTACGAAATCATTTCCCTGTGGCGGCCAAGAATGGTTGCATAGACCTTCCTGTGAAGTCATCAACACTGAACATTGACTTGAAGGTAACTTGATGTAACCACCTTTGGCTGATGTTGAAAAGGAGAAGCAGGAAAAGACCGTCTTAGTGCTTCCATAGGAGACCATTGGGCAAATTAGATTGTATATTTATAAAAAATGTGGAAGAATGAAGTAACAAGCTTACTGCCAAGAAAACTGCAGGACTACGATCAACTAATAATATTTATTTGATCAATGACTAGCAAGTGGCCAGGAGGAATTGAGGCCATCTGGAAGGACATTTTCCCGATGCCTTTTGATATTATTCAGTGCCTTACTGTCAGATTAAACCTAATTTTCCGACCTTCATAACACCATTAATTTTCTAGTTTTCATTTGCTTTTCAACTGATTGCATCGCATCGGGAATGATTCAAATCACCCATTGATGTCTTGTGAATATGTCTTGGTTCATACAGTATGGAAAGATGGTGGGTGGGTTTTTATGGATAATCCAACCGCATTTTACTCCTTGTAGAATGGCAGCATTGCAGCTAATTCTGCCCACAGTCTGCAGTTCAATTTTGACTGGCTCAAGGTGGACTCAATCTTCCATCCTTCTGAGGTCAATAAAATGTGGACCCAGATTGTTGAGGGGCAAAGTGTTGACATTGTAAACTGCCCAGAGAATGCTATAAAGTCCTACAGGGTGGTATAATAAGTCTAAGTGCCATTGGCATTGCTATTGCTGCCCCACTGAACGTGTTGGGTGAATCCAGTCAAAGAAAGGATTTAAGGAATTCTTGCAAAAAGACAACGGTTTTTATTATTCCTGTCCTAGCCTGCTTCTCACATTTCCCCCCCCCCCATTACATGTGAATCTTCCGCTCCTCCAATTACATTAACTCAAAGGCAGATTTGCACCAAGCAAGTAATCCAGTCAAACAACTGGGCTTTCTCCTTGAGGAAGTCTGCCTTGGTGTATCATATCTCAGTGCTCCTTAGTTATTGGGGCAAACGTTCGAATGACAAAGCAGAGCCTCAATTTCCAGGTTGACTTGCTCTAATTAAGTCATTCCCAGCAAAGATGCATTTAAATCGTACCGTTGGCATGGGGCCTCTGTAACCTTGCCTTGTCTCAAAGTAAATGTCAATCTGTGTTTAATTGGATGCTAACTAGATGCTGTCTAATATGAGGGCTGTTACGACCTCCCTTTGGGGTATGGCAAGGGAGAGGTGGAAAACAACAGCGAGTATGTCTTTGATAGTAACAGATCATGGTTGGATTCACCATCGCATTTCTCCAAGAGCAAATTTCAGGAAAGATAACAGGAGAGATTGATTCTATGATGGTGATGGACGGATGTAGTTTGTTGGTTCATTGCATTCTTGATGTTCCCCATCTCCATTTTGCAGATGTGGAGGTAGTTACTAGGAGGTGAACTCAAGTCAAGAGTGGTTTTACTATGGGTTTGGGGACGTAGGAGAAAAACAGAAAGAGCTGAGATTGTGGTGGTGGAGTTAAGCAAGTCATCAGCCTAGAATCATTATGCTCCCATAAAGAGTCCCACTCCTCTTGAATGCCATTTTAGCACTGAACTTTAGTTGATGAGAACTCTTGTGTGTAGGTTTGAGAAATGCATCTCCTGGGATTTATGTGTAATCTCAATCTTTCACATCTGACAGGGGGGGGCCTTATTTGGCATAAGTTACTCAACAGTTACAACACCACCTTTGTAGCTGTGATGTAAACAGTAGTAACAGGTTCATCATTTATGCGCCTCCAAAATTATTCCACTTCCTTTCGCTCCTTTGTGCTAAAATTTGGAACCAGTGCAGTAGACCTGTGTTTTGATTTCAAAGCCATCTTTGAGGCAGTGTCTTCTGTTTTGCTCAGCTTCCATCTGAATATGGCTCACACTGACTGAAAAGATGTGAGGGGTGGGTGGGAATAATAAGCTCCACATCATTCTCACACCATGGATCAAAGTTGCAAATGGGGTTATCGCTTTCTTTAAGTAAGGAGAAATCACCGGGAAATAAAAACCATATTAAATCACAGCAAGGGAACCCAGGAGACAGTAACACATCGGGGGAGATCAGTCAAAAAATTGTGCAGTGCCAGGATTTTATGGGATAAAGATTAAGATACTGGAAGCAATTATAAGGCAGCTTACCTCTGTGAAGGGGTTTTTGTCTTGTAAATCATTCTGCAACCGAGCAACAGACTCAACTGGTCTGTTTTGCTAGTTCTGCTTTCTGAAGCAATGGCCCAGGCTAACAGTTGCAAAGAAGTTAGAATAGGAAGAGTTGGAAGGGACCTCGGAGGTCTTCTAGTCCAACTCCCTTCTCAAGCAGGAGATCCTACATCACCTCAGACAAAAGGTTGTCCAATCTCTTCTTTAAAAACTTCCAGTGTTGGAGCATTCGCAACTTCTGGAGGCAACTCATTCCATTGATTAATTGTTCTCATTGTCAGGAACTTTCTCCTTAATTCCAGGTTGTGTCTTTCCTTGATTAATTTCCATCCATTGCTTCTTGTCCTGCCCTCAGTTGCTTTGGAGAATAGTTTGACTCCCTCTTCTTTGTTGCAACCCCTGAGATATTGGAAGACTGCTATCACATCATCCCTGGCCTACTGAACTGAACCTACTCAATTCCTGCAACCGTTCTTCGTCTGTTTTAGCCTCCAGCCCCCTAATCACCCTCAAAACCAGTGAGATAAAAGATTGGGATGAATGGCATATGAAGAGCAAGGAGCCAAGGTGGCGCAGTGGTTAGGGTGCAGTACTGCAGGCCACTTCAGCTGACTGTTATCTGCAGTTCAGCGGTTCTAATCTCACCGGCTCAAGGTTGACTCAGCCTTCCATCCTTCTGAGGTGGGTGAAATGAGGACCCGGATTGTTGTTGGGGGCGATATGCTGACTCTGTAAACCGCTTAGAGAGGGCTGAAAGCCCTATGAAGCGGTAGATAAGTCTAACTCCTATAGAGCAAAAGATACCCTGTAATTACAAGATCAATTTTTTTTAAACATTGTTACTCAAGAGTTACTTGAACCAGAAATGACATGCAAACAGCTCGCGGCCAACCGTTGGCTGAAAACTAGGTGAGAATTTTTAGTAGACCATAGCAACTAATGAAGAGTTTTATGCGTTTACAGCAGTTGAGTTTAGTAAAAAGGAAAAAAAGAGAGCATAATTTCCTGCGTCTTGCTGCATTAATGTCTGGAATTACAATAAACAAACCCTTTCATTTTAATATTATCATTCTGTGCCATTTCAGTTCATTTCTGCTGATGATTTCCTTGATTAAACTCAAATAAACATTGTTTTTTTTTCGGTGCAGGGTGTTTTGCATAATCCAGTCATCATTAGTGGTGTCCTTGGGCTTGTGGGTAGGGTTTTTTCCCCCCTTCCTTTTTCCCTAAAGTGCTTTCATTTGCCACATGCTGCAAGAAATGATTTCGGCTTATACAACCAAAATGAATCTAATAATTGAAGAGACGGGAGAGAGAACTCAGCAGAGTTAGAAGGCTGAAGGCGGCGTTAATTGAAATTTGAGGCAAGCGTCTTGACCTATTACAGAGTCATCTTAATGACACCTGGGGTGACCGAGGAAGGACAACACAGCTTGAAAATGCTGGTCATGATCCACATTGATGGACATTTTTTGGTTCAGAGGTTCGTTCCACCCTTCTTAGGCAGGGTTAGGATCATAATAAGGAATTGATTCAATTTGATTCACACCACCCCCTTTCTGAATGATCTTTGTAAGGAAGGCTTAGCGATGGATTTCCAGGCGTCATTTTTCCCCCCCCAACAAGTGACTTTATTCAGCTTGGCCTCTCGCTACAAGAAAAGCAACGTGTCCTCCCTCCATCTATCCATGGGGGTTGAAATGGGCTGGGCCAAGGCTAAATTCACTAGCTTCTGTGCATTTCTTCATATTTATAATAAATAGGTTCTTCCAGCTTTGGAAAATTCATGAAGTCGAATGAAAATTCTTAAAGGTCAGCAAAGTTTCTTTTTTTTATTGATTTTTTTTTAAAAAAAAGCTTTTACAAATATTTACCTCCCCTCCCCCACCTGAACCCAACCCCCTCCCAACCTCCCCCCCCCCCCGACTTCCCAGAACAAATACAGGGTATAAATCTTTTAACAAACATATTCTAAAATAAACTTAAAGTTAGTATCATCTTTCATTTGAGCTTTAACTCCCCTTTTGTAAAGCTAACTTTAAGCAAGTTGTATCATTCCTTGCTCATTCACTCATAAGCTATCTGGAGTTTCTTGGTCCCATATTTATTTTGAGTATAGTCAATCCATCTTCTCCACCCCAGTTTATATCTCTCATCTGAATGGTCCTTAAGATATGCTGATACTTTAGCCATCTCTGCTAAGATGGCCTTGGCCCCATCTCTGCCTCCGACACAGAGCTTTTTTCCAAGCCTTCTCCAGACTCCAGGACTGGCCCATCCTCCTCCCCAACCTCCTCACTGTCCGACTCTGCTGCTAAGTTTGTTACTTTTAAGGTCCATTCTTGAATAGTAGGCAAATCTTCCTTCTTCCAGTATTGCGCCACCAACAGTCTTGCTGCCATTATTAAGAAGTCAGCAAAGTTTCTGAAGACAGGACCAGTGAGAGAGTTTTCTTCTTACACTTTCAATTGTCCACTCCATTTTTACCTAAGTAATTTGATCCCTTTAGTATCTATCTATCTACTTTATGTACCCTCTATGTATCTACAGTATATATGTATCATCTAGCTATCAGTATCTATCTATCTACATCCTTCTTCTTCTTTCTCTTCCTCCTCCTCTTCTTCTTCTTCCTCTCCCCTCCTCCTCCTCCTCCCTATAGTATATTCATCCATCCATCCATCCATCCATCCATTTTCTTTATCATCATTTGATAGATGGATGATGAAAGTAATGGTGAAGATAGAGCATATAGTTTCAAGGGAATCTATCTATCATCTCTCCCCCACAGTTTTCCACTGTAACTTCAGAACTTACATCTCAGATTCACATAGAGGCAGCAGTGACATTTAGTTTCATAACTGTAAGAAAACAATTCTTGGCTGAAAAAAAAATCTTAATTTTCTCCCTATTACCCTGTGGCCAATTATTGCTGCCACTGGGTTGAGTGATAGATCTTGGAATTTTTAAAAACAAATAGCGAAACAGAGATATCACGACTTCCCCAGACATTCCTTCATAATTTAATTGCCACGTTATGCCACTGAGATATAATGAGACTTATCAGTTGCATTCAAAGCTTTTGATTTCACTATTAACTAAAATGTGAGATAACAAAAAAAAAAATGGAATTTCTATTTATAGTCGGGCAGGAGGGAGTCGAAGCAACACTTGGACACTTGAAGATATTTGAAGACAGAGAAGGAAGCAAATGGCTTTCTCTCAAATGAATTTTTCCAGGAGATGGAAAAAAAATTACTTCTCAATGATAAAAATCTCAAGGATTGGATCTCTAAGGGAAGATAGTAGGACTGGGATCATGGGAAGACTTGGTCCCAGGTGAAGGAGAAGATCACACACAAACCACCACTTCATCTCAAAAAATTCATGAACACCAGTCTACCATGGATATCATTTTCTTTTTTGAAATAATTCTGAAAACTCTTTCTCTTCAATCAATCTAAATGAGAAAAAGAATGCAGGAGAAGAGATCTGGCCACTAGAACTTCACCTTATCCAACCAGTTTCTTCAATTATTCTTTAACATGTTGGCTCTCTAAGGTTTTTTTTTGGGTGTGTGTGTGTGAGGGGGTGGGAATCCTAGTGTCCTAGTGGACTAGTGTCCTAGTGGAACGATCTACCCGCAGAGATCTGGACCCTTCCCACTCTCGCGGCCTTCCAAAAAGCCACCAAAACCTGGCTGTTCCGGCAGGCCTGGGACTGTTGATCCTTGAATGAGGTCCAGCCCCCAGCTAAGTCGAATGTATGGTGTGTTTCTTTTAAATTGTTCTCGTTTTCCCCTAATTGTTATTTTATTTTATCTTGTATTTGTAAGCCGCCCGGAGTCCTACGGGATTGGGTGGCATATAAGCTTATTAAATTACGAATTATTACGAATTAGTGTGGCTGATAACAGAATAGCACAGCTGGAAGGGATTTTGGAGGTCTAGTCAACCTCCTGCTCAAACAAGAGACTCTATACCATTGTCCAACCTCTTCTTAAAGCCTCCAGTGATAGAGCTCCTCAACTTTTGAAGGCAAGTCATTCCATTGGTTATCCCAAAAGTGCTTTTTCTTTGAAGACATTTTGTTTCTCATCCTTGAAAAAGCACCTTTGGGACAACCATGACCCGGATGACTGAGAACCTCCACAGATATTCCACTGGTTAATTGTTCTGACTGTCAGGAAATTCCTCCTTAGTTCCAGAATGCTTCTCCTCTTGATTAGTTTCCACCCGTTGCTTCTTGTCCTGCCCTCGGGTGCATAGGTTGCGTGTGGTCCTACGTATCTCAACCAATGGACATTTTTAAGGAAATAGATGGAAATGATTGGAATTCACATTTGAGTGGAAAGGAACCCAGCTACTGGCCAGGAGGAGTTGAAAAGCAACCGAATCCATTGACGAACTTGTTCCCTAGTTCTTAACTAGAAATCTGGAGTTTGAGAGGAAGCACATCCTTTGTATCAAATTAATATTCTCACTTGCATCTGTGTTTACTTAATTAGTCTGGAGACAGAGATGTGCTAATGAGAAACATTTATAAGGAAGAAAGGTCTGCTGAAGAGTTTGCTAAGCCAAATTATAAATGAGTTACCCATTCGTTTATGGGGCAAAGCTGGCATAATTAATGTGGGGAAGCCAGCAGGAGAAACGAGCGGGCAGGGATTCTCCTGAGGAACCAAACATTTTGCACGTTCAAGGAAAAGTAAAATTGATTGTACATTTCCATTCCACCCACTTTTCTGCTGAAGGTTCCAACACAAAAAATCATAGTCTAGTCCTTGTCTACCCACTGTAGGATGAAGGCCTCTTCCGTAAGGTTTGCAACCAAAATGGTCTCTTGACATCAGATGGGCTGATGTCATCCCTCCATCTTGTTTTAGATCTCTTTCCTGGACGGTTTTGATCAAGTGGATGTTCTGACCGAAGCTTCCCCAAAAAGCACAAAGTAGATTCCTGGTCCTGACAAAACCCCTTTTATTAAACGAATGGGAATTCCTCTCATTCACATTCAGCCAAGGCCTGGCAAACAGTCTTTCAAAGGAGTATTTATGACTACAGACCTTATCAAGCTTGGAAAGCGGCCATGGAAATAGTTTCCAAATGAGGAGCTGTGCAAGGAAAGTCTGGGCACAGAGTCTCTGGGATTCACAGACAGATCTTCACACTCCTGAAATGACTCTAATGACCGAATGACCGAAATGTTTCCTGCAAAAGCCCCCTCCCCTTTCGCTCCTCTTTTATGTCCTATGGGAGGGGCCAATCACCTTCCACCTGTGGCTTTACTCCCAAGTCTACCCTGATTTCTAAGCTGTTCTTTTCTTCTGGCAGCTCTGGTCATGTGCACACTGGGAAGAGGCTCCAGCTGTTCTTCTGCCTCACTGCTCTCTAGCTCTGAAGGCAGCTGGTAACTGCCAGACGGCCTCATCCCCCTCTCTGCCTCTGACACAGAGCCCTCTCCAAGCCTTCCCCAGACTCCAGGACTGGCCCATCCTCCTCCCCAACCTCCTCACTGTCCGACTCTGCTGCCAGGTCTGCTGGCTGCTGGTGGGTCACAACAGTGGGATCCGTTCTATGACTGCCTTGGTCCACCTGCCCTTTGTTCTTCTTGCTAGGGGACCAACCTGTTTCCATTTCAACACATGTCAGCGAAACATGGAGACTAGCCTCACAATCGAGGCTACAAGCAATGAGGGGCGCAAAGAGCCATGGAAAGGATACATGCTTGGTGTTGCAAGACAAGACAGAAAGACCTGCACAGGGAGTAGATGAAATAAACAACTCAACTCTAAGCTCCGTTATTCCTTACTACGCATTTTAAAATCCCTCCCAAATGAAGCTCAGCCCCTGGTGAGTTCATGGGTATATTCAGTAATACAGAAATTTCTTCTTCTTCTTCTTCTTCTTCTTCTTCTTCTTCTTCTTCTTCTTCTTCTTCTTCTTCTTCTTCTTCTTCTTCTTCTTCTTCTTCTCTCCTCCTCCTCCTCCTCTTCTTCTTCTTCCTCTTCATCTTCCGCCTCCTTCTTTCTTCTTTCTTCTTCTTCTTCTTCTTCTTCTTCTTCTTCTTCTTCTTCTTCTTCTTCTTCTTCTTCTTCTTCTCCTCCTCCTCCTCCTCCTCCTCTTCTTCTTCTTCCTCTTCATCTTCCGCCTCCTTCTTTCTTCTTTCTTCTTCTTCTTCTTCTTCTTCTTCTTCTTCTTCTTCTTCTTCTTCTTCTTCTTCTTCTTCTTCTTCTTCTTCTTCTTCTCCTCCTCCTCCTCCTCCTCCTCCTCCTCCTCCTCCTCCTCCTTCTGTTTTTTCTTCTCCTTCAGGCTCTCCTACCTGCCATTCGCTTCTTCCAGGAGGTGTCCCATCAAGTACTAATTATCTCCAACTCTGCTAAGCTTCTGAGCTCAGACAAGGTTGGTGAAGTGTTGTAACCTGCGGCGACACAGAAGCTTTCACTGTGCAACACACCAAGTCATTAACAACCCTGGTTTCTCTTCACAAACACATTCAGGCTTTACAGGTCCCTTCCAACAGAACATGTCTTCAGAGACAATTACTGCTTCACCTGGTTTTTTTTTTTTTTAGGATTGCTGCTGTTGTTTTTACACAACACGCAACTTGTTTTACAAGAGTCCGTTTTACGAGAACCTCGTTCCGTTCTGCCAAGGCAGGATTTCGTACCCCAATCTGTTTCCTGGAGCAGATGGATCTTCTTAAAGCATTCATTTTTGGATTTCATTAGGACTTAAGCCACACGAGTCTATCTTCCATCCAAAGTGAACTGCATGAGATGTTGAAAATTAGATATGGTTTTTTTCTAATTCTTTAATGCCTTTGAGGACGCATTCTTTAATAGAACAAGTTATTTTTTATCCACTTTCTTGGAATGTATTTCTGGGGTTTTATAAAACTCATTTGGGGGTGTTACTTATTGTATTTATTTCCAACCTAAGCATCTGTCTGTCTGTCTGTCTGTCTGTCTGTCTGTCTTTCTTTCTTTCTTTCTTTCTTTCTTTCTTTCTTTCTTTCTTTCTTTCTTTTTCTTTCTCCTCCTGCCCATTTATCTGCCTGTCCTCCCTCCCTCCCTCCCTCGTCTGTCTGTCTGTCTGTCTGTCTGTCTGTCTATCTATCTATCTATCTATCTATCTATCTATCTATCTATCTATCTATCTATCTATCATCTATCTATCTATCTATCTATCTATCTATCTATCTATCTATCTATCTATCTATCTCCCTCCCTCCCTACCTACCTATCTACCTTCCTACCTATCTACCTACCTATCCACCCATTCATCCAGACAAACATTTGTCTGAAATGATATAGGTTTTCCTGCTCAAGCAGGAGTTGGACTAGAAGACTGCTGAGATCCCTCAAAACGATATTATTCTATATTCTAGCTTCGTTGTTAGCTTCTTCATCTATCAGGTGATGGTGATGAAGAAGATAGATAGATAGATAGATAGATAGATAGATAGATAGATAGATAGATATGATAGATACATAGATAACAGATAGATAGAGGATAGATAGATAAAGCTAGATGATAGAGAGATAGAGAGATAAATAAAAATAATGGATAATAGATAATGGATGATAGATGATAGAAGATGATAGAAGATAGATGAGGGATGGATGGATGGATGGATGATAGATAGATAGATAGATAGACTTTTTAGCCAGTTGCTTTCTTTTCTGAAATATCTATCTATCTATCTATCTATCTATCTATCTATCTATCTATCTATCTATCTATCTATCTATCTATCTATCTATCATCCATCCCTCATCTATCTTCTATCATCATCTATCATCCATTATCTATTATCCATTATTAATGCTCATAGTGACAAATTTCTTTCAAACTCAGGGAAGCCTTTGATAGTCCTTCGGTGGGCCTACATCTCTTTGATCTGCGATGCGAAGATGCAACATTTGAGTCCAGAGAAGTAGTTTCAGAATCTTCCCTCGTGAATTGATAGAGAGAGAGAAAGCAAAAGCTTGACTGCATCCACCAGGAAAACATTCCAGATCTGACCATGTGTGGTTCTTCTCCAAATCCATGGCAAACGATACCTCAGAGAGCTAAAAATTACTTTTTACTTCTTTAAAACAAATCTACATTTTTGGGTCTAACTGCAGCTAAAGTGAGCTGTAAAAGACATTCCACTGTAATTAATGGAGGGAATCGGTGGCAATATTTCTGCTGATGACAACTGTTAGGAATAAATTTCCTTCCCTCAGTAAGTAAAAATAAAACTAAAAAGACTCAATTCGCAGGAAGCCAGCTTATCAGGATGAAACAGGGGCTGCCTTTCCATTTAATTGTCAGGATTTTTAACAGTACACAGGTGGTCCTCAGCGTAAGACCACATTTGAGGCCAATGTTCGTGTTGCTAAGTGAGGCATTGGTTCAGTGCCATTTGCCCCCTTTTATGACCTTTCTTGCCAGGTTTGTTAAGTGAATCATAGCAATTGTTAAATGAGTGACATGGTTGGGAAGTCAATCTGGGTTTTCCCTGTTGCCCTTGTGGGTCAGAAGGTTTCAAAAGGGGACCCCGGGACTCCCAGGGCGTTGCGACTGTCATAAATGTGAATCAGTTGCCAAGTGCCTGAATTCTGAACACATGAGACCCCAGGGAAGTGGTTATAAGTGGGGGAAATGGTCATCAGTTACTTATTTCAGTGCTGTTGTGAATGGAAGGGAATGGAATGGAATAGAATAGAAGAGAAGAGAATGGAATGGAATGGAAGAGAAGAGAAGAGAATGGAATATCGGAATGGAATGGAATGGAATAGAATAGAAGAGAATGGAATGGAATGGAATAGAATGGAAGAGAAGAGAAGAGAATGGAATATTGGAATGGAATGGAATAGAATAGAATAGAAGGGAAGGGAAGGGAAGGGAAGGGAATGGAATGGAATGGAAGGGAAGAGAAGAGAAGAGAAGAGAAGAGAAGAGAATGGAATATCGGAATGGAATAGAATAGAAGAGAATAGAAGAGAATGGAATGGAATGGAAGAGAATAGAAGAGAAGAGAATGGAATAGAATGGAAGAGAAGAGAAGAGAATGGAATATTGGAATGGAATGGAATAGAATAGAATAGAAGGGAAGGGAAGGGAAGGGCATGGAATGGAATGGAAGAGAAGAGAAGAGAAGAGAAGAGAAGAGAAGAGAATGGAATATCGGAATGGAATGGAATGGAATGGAATGGAAGAGAATGGAATGGAATGGAATGGAATGAAATGGAATGAAATGGAATGGAATGGAATGGAATGGAATGAAATGGAATGGAATGAAATGGAATGGAATGAAATGGAATGGAAGAGAAGAGAATAGAAGAGAAGAGAAGAGAAGAGAAGAGAAGAGAATGGAATGGAATATGGAGAATAGAATGGAATGGAGCAGAATGGAACGGAGAATGGAAGATGGAATGGAATGAAATAGAATAAACAGAGTTGGAAGGGGCCTTGGAGGTCTTCTAGTCCAACCCCCTGATCAGGAAGGAAACCATTTCAGTATATACCCACTTCAAACACTCACTAAAAGAATAGTTGTAAATCCAGGACTAGCTGTAATTTTTCTCCTTAAATATATAAGTCCTGAGTCTGGAAATTTTGAAGGGAAATGGGTTTCTGGGCAAATCTACCCTCATCTTGCAACACACATACACAGAGAGAGATGCATGCACTCACTCACACACACACACACACACACACACACCGAAGTCCTGGCAAAGAACAGTCTCAAACTAATGAATAATAGTGCCAGGGAATTCACATTATTCACTTAGATGAAGGAATATGAGCTGTGACTTGTGGCTGCGATCGGAGAGACAATGAGGTCATTTGTCAACAGGCAAAACACCCCGTCAAGATGGATCCTCTGTCCATCTATCTGCCCATCTCTTAATTGGACAATATTAAAGCCGTATTCCTTGGTACTAGAAGTCAAATGGAAATTGTTTTTTTTCTTCCTCTCAGTGAAGGTCAACAGCACTGTTTATGGAACACCGCCATTCAGCACTATTAAAAAAAAGGGAAGGTTGTGTTATAATTTGATACAACCACACGGCCATCTTTCCCACGCGCTCGCCCCGGTGTTCGGTGTCTCCCTCAATGGCGCTATTATCCTCCGGTGCCTTGACATCCTTTCTCTGTTCTTCTTCTTATTTTTTTTTTCCAATGTGAAGAGAGAAAGCAAATCTCATTTTTGCGAGAGAGAAGGAAAAAAGAATTCCACATTCGATTCTACTCCAAAGCACATCTGAATCGGGGCTAAGGTTGCCAGGAGACGCCACGGTGGGCCTGAATGTCCTCCCCATTAGAATCTTTGCTTTCTCCACTGTAAATAAGCGGTGAACTTTGCTTTGGTGAGAATCTCCTTCATAAGACAAGGTACAAATTTGTTCCTCAGCTGCAAAATTCTTTGGAAAACGCACAAAAGTGGGCTGTCAGGCCTGGAAGCCAAGTCTTCTTTTGCTCTGGGCCTTCAGGCTGAGACATTTTCTGCTGTGGGAAAATGGGAGGAGGGATTATAGGGAGTATAGAAGATAAAGGTAAAGGTTTCGCATTCACATATGTGCTAGTCGTTCCCAATTCTAGGGGGCGGTGCTCATCTCCGTTTCAAAGCCAAAGAGCCAGCACTGTCCAAAGACGTCTCCGTGGTCATGTGGACGGCATGACTCAATGCTGAAGGTGCACGGAATGCTGTTCCCTTCCCACCAAAGGTGGTTCCTATTTTGCTACTTGCATTTTTTAACCTGCTTTCAAACTTCTAGGTTGACAGAAGCTGGGACAAGTCACAGGAGCTCACTCCGTTAAGTGGTGCTAGGGATTTGAACCGCCAAACTGCTGACCTTTCTGATCGACAAGCTCAGCATCTTAGCCACTTAGCCACTGCGTATAGTTAGATATATAGTCTAAATAACATTCCTTTCTCAGAGAGTCAAGGACATCTAGCCAAACCCAACTCTCACACACACACTTTCTCTCAATTTCTCTTTCTCTGTCTCTCACTCTTGCTCACTTTCTCTCTCACACATTCACTCTCTCTCTCTCTCTTTCACTTTCTCTCTTTCTCTCTTTCTCTCTTTCACTTTCTCTCTGTCACTTTCTCTCTCACACACATATTCTCACTCTCTGTCTCTCTCCCCCCACCTGTGTTTTTCTCTGAAAGAAGAAGCTATAATTGTCTTTATCCATCACTATCAGCAGCAAAGAACACTGGCTGGACACGTACAAGTATCACATTGTGATATAGCAGGTTGCTAATATAATGTGACGTTCCCAATGGCTATTGAGTCTATTACATACTCTTGGTTTTGAGTTTCTTTGTTTTTTAAAAAGAGGATCAATAACCTCAGCATATGTCAGAAAGGAAAACGGAAACCTCCTTCCGTTCCTTTGAATTAAGCAGGAGGTTTCGCTGGTCAATACTGTCACATTCCTTTTTGTTGGTCAAACAAGGAATGATGTTGACGCTGCTGTTATTGAGTTATCGATTGACCGAAGGATTCATCCGATGTGATATGATTCTGGGGTTTTTGTGTGTCTGTGTGTGTAGATGTGTCTGGCTGGACAATTCCTGCCATCGATAACTTTTGTCATTCCTGAGATCATCTTCCAACAATGCTGCTGAATTGGTGGCCCAGAATTGGTACAATCTTGCTATTCGGACAGGACGAAAAGCCCTTAGAAGCTACTGCAGAGACCCTAAAATAGGTTCAAAT